>NW_027515880.1:0-69362 GCF_048772815.1 Callospermophilus lateralis
GCTACTTGAAGAGGAAAAAAACCATAGAGACAAAACTGAGAACTCCTTTATTTTGTCAAGTATCAAAGAGCTACTACAAACCATGTTGGATTTAGTGTCCCAAATTCATCTATCTACATAGGAGAGAACAGAAGGAAACATAAATATAAAAACTGCTACTGTTGACGAACGCATCAACCTAGAAGAACAAAATTTGGTGAGCCAAGTCGGATTTGTGTACTGATCATTACCCCCAAGTATCATCAAGATTGGGTGAAGAAATATTTGCTGGTATATCGGAAACTCGTTAATTCTTAGAGGCTTGGCAACTCCTCTCGATGAAAGTGCTTTTCCACAGTCTGTGCCTAGGGCTACTTGAAAAGGAAACATACCATAGAGAAAAAACTGAGAACTCCTTTATATTGTCAAGTTTCCAAGAGCTACCACGAACCATGTAGGATTTAGAGTTCCAAATTCATCTATCTATATAGGAGAGAACAGAGGGAAACCTAAATATATAAACTGCTACTGTAGACGAACGCTTCAACCTAGAAGAATAAAATTTGGTGAGCCAAGTGGGATTTGTGTACTGATCATTACCAAAAAGTATCATCAATATTGGGTGAAAAAATATTTTCTGGTATTTCGGAAACTCATTAATTCTTAGAAGTTTTGCAACCCCTCCCAATGAAAGTGCTTTTCCACAGTCTGTGTCTAGGGCTACTTGAAGAGGAAACAAACCATAGAGACAAAACTGAGAACTCCTTTTTTTGTCAAGTATCAAAGAGCTACAACAAACCATGTTGGATTTAGAGTTCCAAATTCATCTATCTATATAGGAGAGAACAGAAGGAAACCTAAATATAAAAACTGCTACGGTACACGAACGCTTCAACCTAGAAGAACAAAATTTCGATAGCCAAGTGGGATTTGTGTTCTGATCATTACCACTATGTATCATCAAGATTGGGTGAAAAAATATTTGCTGGTATTTCGGAAACTCGTTAATTCTTAGAAGCTTGTCAACACCTCTCGATGAAAGTGCTTTTCCACAGTCTGTGTCTAGGGCTACTTGAAGAGGAAACAAACCATAGAGACAAAACTGAGAACTCCTTTTTTGTCAAGTTTCAAAGAGCTACTACGAACCATGTTGGATTTAGAGTTCCAAATTCATCTAACTATATAGGAGATAACAGAGGGAAACCTAAATATAAAAACTGCTACTGTAGACGAACGCTTCAACCTAGAAGAACAAAATTTGGTGAGCCACGTGGGATTTGTGTAGTGATCATTACCACCACGTATCATCAAGATTGGGTGAAAAAATATTTGCTGGTATTTCAGAAACTCGTAATTTCTTGTACGTTGGCAACCCCTTTCAATAAAAGTGCTTTTCAACAGTTTTTGCTTTGGGCTACTGGAAGAGGAAACAAACAATAGAGAAAAATCTGAGAACTCCTTTATTTTGTCAAGTTTCAAAGAGCTACTACGAACCATGTTGGATTTAGTGTTTCAAATTCATCAATCTATATAGGAGTGAACTGAGGGAAACCTAAATATAAAACTGCTACTGTAGACGAACGCTTCAACCTAGAAGAACAAAATTTGGTGAGCCAAGTGGGATTTTTGTACTGATAATTACCACCAAGTATCATCAAGATTGGGTGAAAAAATATTTGCTGGCATTTCGGAAACTCGTTAATTCTTAGAAGGTTTGCAACCCCTCTCAATGAAAGTGCTTTACCACACTCTGTGCCTAGAGCTACTTGATGAGGAAAAAAACCATAGAGACAAAACTGAGAACTCCTTTTTTTGTCAAGAATCAAAGAGCTACTACAAACCAAGTTGGATTTAGAGTTCGAAATTCATCTATCTATATAGGAGAGAACACAGGGAAACCTAAAGATATGTAGACGATCGCTTCAACCTAGAAGAAAAAATTTTGTGAGCCAAGTGGGATTTGTGTACTCATCATTACCACCAAGTATCATCAAGATTGGGTGAAAAAATATTTGCTGGTATTTCGGTAACTCTTTAATTCTTAGAAGCTTGGCAACCCCTCTCGATGAAAGTGCTTTTCCACAGTCTGTGCCTAGGGCTACTTGAAGAGGAAACAAACCATAGAGACAAAACTGAGAACTCCTTTATTTTGTCAAGTTTCAAAGAGCTACTACGAACCATGTTGTATTTAGAGTTCCAAATTCATCTATCTATATAGGAGAGAACAGAGGGAAACCTAAATATAAAAACTGCTACTGTAGACGAACGCTTCAACCTAGAAGAACAAAATTTGGTGAGCCAAGTGGGATTTGTGTGCTGATCATTATCACCACGTATCATCATGATTGGGTGAAAAATATTTGCTGGTATTTCGGAAACTCGTAATTTCTTGTAAGTTGGCAACCCCTTTCAATAAAATTGCTTTTCCACAGTTTTTGCTTAGGGCTACTGGAAGAGGAAACAAACCATAGAGAAAAATCTGAGAACTCCTTTATTTTGTCAAGTTTCAAAGAGCTACTACGAACCATGTTGGATTTAGTGTTCCAAATTCATCTATCTCTATACGAGAAAACAGAGGGAAACCTAAATATAAAAACTGCTACTGTAGACGAACGCTTCAACCTAGAAAAACAAAATTTGGTGAGCCAAGTGGGATTTGTGTACCGATCATTACCACCAAGAATCATCAAGATTGGGTGAAAAAATATTTGCTGGTATTTCGGAAACTCGTTATTTCTTAGAAGGTTGGCAACCCTTCTCAATGAAAGTGCTTTTCCACAGTCTGTGCCTAGGGCTACTTAAAGAGGAAACAAACCATAGAGACAAAAGTGAGAACTCCTTTATTTTGTCAAGTTTCAAAGAGCTACTGCAAACCATGTTGGATTTAGAGTTCCAAATTCATCTATCTATATAGGAGAGAACAGAGGGAAACCTAAATATAAAAACTGCTACTGTAGACGAACGTTTCAACCTAGAAAAACAAAATTTGGTGAGCCAAGTGGGATTTGTGTACTGATCATTACCACCAATTATCATCAGGATTGGGTGAAAAAATATTTGCTGGTATTTCGGAAACTCGTTAATTCTTAGAAGGTTGGCAACCCCTTTCAATGAAAGTGCTTTTCCACAGTCTGTGCCTAGGGCTACTTGAAGAGGAAAAAACCATAGAGACAAAACTGAGAACTCCTTTATTTTGTCAAGTATCAAAGAGCTACTACAAACCATGTTGGATTTAGTGTCCCAAATTCATCTATCTACATAGGAGAGAACAGAAGGAAACCTAAATATAAAAACTGCTACTGTTGACGAACGCATCAACTTAGAAGAACAAAATTTGGTGAGCCAAGTCGGATTTGTGTACTGATCATTACCCCCAAGTATCATCAAGATTGGGTGAAGAAATATTTGCTGGTATATCGGAAACTCGTTAATTCTTAGAAGCTTGGCAACTCCTCTCGATGAAAGTGCTTTTCCACAGTCTGTGCCTAGGGCTACTTGAAAAGGAAACATACCATAGAGAAAAAACTGAGAACTCCTTTATATTGTCAAGTTTCCAAGAGCTACCAGGAACCATGTTGGATTTAGAGTTCCAAATTATTCTATCTATATAGGAGAGAACAGAGGGAAACCTAAATATAAAAACTGCTACTGTAGACGAACGCTTCAACCTAGAAGAATAAAATTTGGTGAGCCAAGTGGGATTTGTGTACTGATCATTACCAAAAAGTATCATCAAGATTGTGTGAAAAAATATTTTCTGGTCTTTCGGAAACTCGTAATTTCTTGTAAGTTTGCAAACCCTTTCAATAAAATTGCTTTTCCACAGTTTTTGATTAGGGCTACTGGAAGTGGAAACAAACCATAGGGAAAAATCTGAGAACTCCTTTATTTTGTCAAGTTTCAAGAGCTACTACGAACCATGTTGGATTTAGTGTTAAAATTCATCTATCTATATAGAAGAGAACAGAGGGAAAACTAAAAATAAAAACTGCTACTGTAGTCGAACGCTTCAACCTAGAAGAACAAAATTTCGTGAGCCAAGTGGGATTTGTGTACTGATCATTACCACCAATTATGATCAAGATTGGGTGAAAAAATATTTGCTGGTATTTCGGAAACTCGTTAATTCTTAGAAGCTTGGAAACCCCTCTCGATGACAGTGCTTTTCCACAGTCTGTGCCTAGGGCTACTTGAAGAGGAAACAAACAGTAGAGACAAAACTGAGAACTTCTTTATTTTGTCAAGTTTCACAGAGCTACTACAAACCATGTTGGATTTAGAGTTCCAAATTCATCTATCTATATAGGAGAGAACAGAGGGAAACCTAAATATAAAAACTGCTACTGTATACGAAAGCTTCAACCTAGAAGAACAAAATTTGGTGAACCAAGTGGGATTTGTGTACTGATCATTACCACCAAGTATCATCAAGATTGGGTGAAAAGATATTTGCAGGTATTTGGAAAACTCGTTAATTCTTAGAAGCTTGGTAACCCCTCTCGATGAAAGTGCATTTCCACAGTCTGTGCCTAGGGCTACTTGAAGAGGAAACACCCCATAGAGACAAAACTGAGAACTCCTTTATTTTTCAAGTTTCAAAGAGCTACTACGAACCATGTTGGATTTAGAGTTCCAAATTCATCTATCTATATAGGAGAGAACAGAGGGAAACCTAAATATAAAAACTGCTACTGTAGACGAACGCTTCAACCTAGAAGAACAAAATTTGGTGAGCCAAGTGGGATTTGTGTACTGATCATTACCACCACGTATCATCAAGATTGTGTGAACAATATTTGCTGGTATTTCGGAAACTCGTAATTTCTTGTAAGTTGGCAAACCCTTTCAATAAAATTGCTTTTCCACAGTTTTTGATTAGGGCTACTGGAAGTGGAAACAAACCATAGGGAAAAATCTGAGAACTCCTTTATTTTGTCAAGTTTCAAGAGCTACTACGAATCATGTTGGATTTAGTGTTAAAATTCATCTATCTATATAGGAGAGAACAGAGGGAAAACTAAATATAAAAACTGCTACTGTAGACCAACGCTTCAACCTAGAAGAACAAAATTTCGTGAGCCAAGTGGGAATTGTGTACTGATCATTACCACCAATTATGATCAAGATTGGGTGAAAAAATATTTGCTGGTATTTCGGAAACTCGTTAATTCTTAGAAGCTTGGAAACCCCTCTCGATGACAGTGCTTTTCCACAGTCTGTGCCTAGGGCTACTTGAATAGGAAACAAACAATAGAGACAAAACTGAGAACTTCTTTATTTTGTCAAGTTTCAAAGAGCTACTACGAACCATGTTGGATTTAGAGTTCCAAATTCATCTATCTATATAGGAGAGAACAGAGGGAAACCTAAATATAAAAACTGCTACTGTATACGAACGCTTCAACCTAGAAGAACAAAATTTGGTGAACCAAGTGGGATATGTGTACTGATCATTACCACCAAGTATCATCAAGATTGGGTGAAAAAATATTTCCTGGTATATCGGAAACTCGTTTATTCTTAGAAGCTTGGCAACCCCTCTCGATGAAAGTGCTTTTCACAGTCTGTGCCTAGGGCTACTTGAAAAGGAAACAAACCATAGAGACAAAACTGAGAACTCCTTTACATTGTCACGTTTCCAAGAGCTACTACGAACCATGTTGGATTTAGAGTTCCAAATTCATCTATCTATATAGGAGAGAACAGAGGGAAACCTAAATATAAAAACAGCTACTATAGACGAACGCTTCAACCTAGAAGAACAAAATTTGGTGAGTCAAGTGGGCTTTGTGTACTGATCATTACCACCAAGTATCATCAAGATTGGGTGAAAAGATATTTGTTGGTATTTGGAAAACTCGTTAATTCTTAGAAGCTTGGCAACCCCTCTCGATGAAAGTGCATTTCCACAGTCTGTGCCTAGGGCTACTTGAAGAGGAAACACCCCATAGAGACAAAACTGAGAACTCCTTTATTTTTCAAGTTTCAAAGAGCTACTACGAACCATGTTGGATTTAGAGTTCCAAATTCATCTATCTATATAGGAGAGAACAGAGGGAAACCTAAATATAAAAACTGTTACTGTAGACGAACGCTTCAACCTCGAAGAACAAAATTTGGTGAGCCAAGTGGGATTTGTGTACTGATCATTACCACCAAGTATCATCAAGATTGGGTGAAAAGATATTTGCTGGTATTTCGGTAACTCTTTAATTCTTAGAAGCTTGGCAACCCCTCTCGATGAAAGTGCTTTTCCACAGTCTGTGCCTAGGGCTACTTGAAGAGGAAACAAACCATAGAGACAAAACTGAGAACTCCTTTATTTTGTCAAGTTTCAAAGAGCTACTACGAACCATGTTGTATTTAGAGTTCCAAATTCATCTATCTATATAGAGAGAACAGAGGGAAACCTAAATATAAAAACTGCTACTGTAGACGAACGCTTCAACCTAGAAGAACAAAATTTGGTGAGCCAAGTGGGATTTGTGTGCTGATCATTATCACCCCGTATCATCATGATTGGGTGAAAAATATTTGCTGGTATTTCGGAAACTCGTAATTTCTTGTAAGTTGGCAACCCCTTTCAATAAAATTGCTTTTCCACAGTTTTTGCTTAGGGCTACTGGAAGAGGAAACAAACCATAGAGAAAAATCTGAGAACTCCTTTATTTTGTCAAGTTTCAAAGAGCTACTACGAACCATGTTGGATTTAGTGTTCCAAATTCATCTATCTCTATACGAGAAAACAGAGGGAAACCTAAATATAAAAACTGCTACTGTAGACGAACGCTTCAACCTAGAAAAACAAAATTTGGTGAGCCAAGTGCGAATTGTGTACCGATCATTACCACCAAGTATCATCAAGATTGGGTGAAAAAATATTTGCTGGTATTTCGGAAACTCGTTAATTCTTAGAAGGTTGGCAACCCTTCTCAATGAAAGTGCTTTTCCACAGTCTGTGCCTAGGGCTACTTAAAGAGGAAACAAACCATAGAGACAAAAGTGAGAACTCCTTTATTTTGTCACGTTTCAAAGAGCTACTACAAACCATGTTGGATTTAGTGTCCCAAATTCATCTATCTACATAGGAGAGAACAGAAGGAAACCTAAATATAAAAACTGCTACTGTTGACGAACGCATCAACCTAGAAGAACAAAATTTGGTGAGCCAAGTCAGATTTGTGTACTGATCATTACCCCCAAGTATCATCAAGATTGGGTGAAGAAATATTTGCTGGTATATCGGAAACTCGTTAATTCTTAGAAGCTTGGCAACTCGTCTCGATGAAAGTGCTTTTCCACAGTCTGTGCCTAGGGCTACTTGAAAAGGAAACATACCATAGAGAAAAAACTGAGAACTCCTTTTTATTGTCAAGTTTCCAAGAGCTACCAGGAACCATGTTGGATTTAGACTTCCAAATTCATCTATCTATATAGGAGAGAACAGAGGGAAACCTAAATATAAAAACTGCTACTGTATACGAACGCTTCAACCTAGAAGAACAAAATTTGGTGAACCAAGTGGGATTTGTGTACTGATCATTACCACCAAGTATCATCAAGATTGGGTGAAAAAATATTTCCTGGTATATCGGAAACTCGTTTACTCTTAGAAGCTTGGCAACCCCTCTCGATGAAAGTGCTTTTCACAGTCTGTGCCTAGGGCTACTTGAAAAAAAAAACAAATCATAGAGACAAAACTGAGAACTCCTTTACATTTTCACGTTTCCAAGAGCTACTACGAACCATGTTGGATTTAGAGTTCCAAATTCATCTATCTATATAGGAGAGAACAGAGGGAAACCTAAGTATAAAAACTGCTACGGTACACGAACGCTTCAACCTAGAAGAACAAAATTTGGTGAGTCAAGTGGGCTTTGTGTACTGATCATTACCACCAAGTATCATCAAGATTGGGTGAAAAGATATTCGCTGGTATTTGGAAAACTCGTTAATTCTTAGAAGCTTGGCAACCCCTCTCGATGAAAGTGCATTTCCACAGTCTGTGCCTAGGGCTACTTGAAGAGGAAACACCCCATAGAGACAAAACTGAGAACTCCTTTATTTTTCAAGTTTCAAAGAGCTACTATGAACCATGTTGGATTTAGAGTTCCAAATTCATCTATCTCTATAGGAGAGAACAGAGGGAAACCTAAATATAAAAACTGTTACTGTAGACGAACGCTTCAACCTAGAAGAACAAAATTTGGTGAGCCAAGTGGGATTTGTGTACTGATCATTACCACCAAGTATCATCAAGATTGGGTGAAAAAATATTTGCTGGTATTTCGGTAACTCTTTAATTCTTAGAAGCTTGGCAACCAATCTCGATGAAAGTGCTTTTCCACAGTCTGTGCCTAGGGCTACTTGAAGAGGAAACAAACCATAGAGACAAAACTGAGAACTCCTTTATTTTGTCAAGTTTCAAAGTGCTACTACGAACCATGTTGTATTTAGAGTTCCAAATTCATCTATCTATAGGAGAGAACAGAGGGAAACCTAAATATAAAAACTGCTACTGTAGACGAACGCTTCAACCTAGAAGAACAAAATTTGGTGAGCCAAGTGGGATTTGTGTGCTGATCATTATCACCACGTATCATCATGATTGGGTGAAAAATATTTGCTGGTATTTCGGAAACTCGTAATTTCTTGTAAGTTGGCAACCCCTTTCAATAAAATTGCTTTTCCACAGTTTTTGCTTAGGGCTACTGGAAGAGGAAACAAACCATAGAGAAAAATCTGAGAACTCCTTTATTTTGTCAAGTTTCAAAGAGCTACTACGAACCATGTTGGATTTAGTGTTCCAAATTCATCTATCTCTATACGAGAAAACAGAGGGAAACCTAAATATAAAAACTGCTACTGTAGACGAACGCTTCAACCTAGAAAAACAAAATTTGGTGAGCCGAGTGCGATTTGTGTACCGATCATTACCAGCAAGTATCATCAAGATTGGGTGAAAAAATATTTGCTGGTATTTCGGAAACTCGTTAATTCTTAGAGGGTTGGCAACCCTTCTCAATGAAAGTGCTTTTCCACAGTCTGTGCCTAGGGCTACTTAAAGAGGAAACAAACCATAGAGACAAAAGTGAGAACTCCTTTATTTTGTCACGTTTCAAAGAGCTACTACAAACCATGTTGGATTTAGTGTCCCAAATTCATCTATCTACATAGGAGAGAACAGAAGGAAACCTAAATATAAAAACTGCTACTGTTGACGAACGCATCAACCTAGAAGAACAAAATTTGGTGAGCCAAGTCAGATTTGTGTACTGATCATTACCACCAAGTATCATCAAGATTGGGTGAAGAAATATTTGCTGGTATATCGGAAACTCGTTAATTCTTAGAAGCTTGGCAACTCCTCTCGATGAAAGTGCTTTTCCACAGTCTGTGCCTAGGGCTACTTGAAAAGGAAACATACCATAGAGAAAAAACTGAGAACTCCTTTTTATTGTCAAGTTTCCAAGAGCTACCAGGAACCATGTTGGATTTAGACTTCCAAATTCATCTATCTATATAGGAGAGAACAGAGGGAAACCTAAGTATAAAAACTGCTACTGTAGACGAACGCTTCACTATAGAAGAAGAAAATTTGGTGAGCCAAGTGGGATTTGTGTGCTGATCATTACCACCAAGTGTTATCAAGATTGGGTGAAATAATATTTGCTGGTATATCGGAAACTCGTTAATTCTTAGAAGCTTGGCAACCCCTCTCAAAGAAAGTGCTTTTCCAGTCTCTGCCTAGGGCTACTTGAAGAGGAAACAAACCACAGAGACAAAACTGAGAACTCCTTTTTTGTGGCAAGTTTCAAAGAGCTACTACAAACCATGTTGAATTTAGAGTTAAAAATTAATCTATCTATATAAGAGAGAACAGAGGGAAAACTAAATATAAAAACTGCTACTGTCGACGAACGCTTCAACATAGAAGAACTAAATTTGGTGAGCCAAGTGGGACTTGTGTACTGATCATTACCACGAAGTATCATCAAGATTGGGTGAAAAAATATTTGCTCATATTTCGGAAACTCGTTAATTCTTAGAAGCTTGGCAACGCCTCTCAATGACTGTGCTTTTCCACAGTCTGTGCCTAGGGCTACTTGACGAGGAAACAAACCTTAGAGACAAAACTGAGAACTCCTTCATTTTTTCAAGTTTCAAAGAGTTACTACAAGCCATGTTGGATTTAGAGTTCCAAATTCAAATATCTATATAGGAGAGAACAGAGGGAAACCTAAATATAAAAACTGCTACTGTAGACGAACGCTTCAACCTAGAAGAACAAAATTTGGTGAGCCAAGTGGGATTTGTGTACTGATCATTACCAACAAGTATAATCAAAATTGGGTGAAAAAATATTTGCTGGTATTTCGGAAACTCGTTAATTCTTAGAAGCTTGGCAACCCCTCTCAAAGAAATTGCTTTTCCACCGTCTGCGCCTAGGGCTACTTGAAGAGGAAACAAACCATAGAGACAAAAATGAGAACTCCTTTGTTTTGTCAAGTTTCAAAGAGCTCCTACGAACCATGTTGGATTTAGAGTTCCAAATTCATCTATCTATATAGGAGAGAGCAGAGAGAAACCTAAATAGAAACTGATACTGTAGACGAACTCTTTAACCTAGAAGAACAAAATTTGGTGAGCCAAGTGGGATTTGTGTACTGATCATTACCACCAAGTATCATCAAGATTGGGTGAAAAAATATTTGCTGGTATTTCGGAAACTCGTAATTTCTTGTAAGTTGGCAACCCCTTTCAATAAAATTGCTTTTCCACAGTTTTTGCTTAGGGCTACTGGAAGAGGAAACAAACCATAGAGAAAAATCTGAGAACTCCTTTATTTTGTCAAGTTTCAAGAGCTACTACGAACCATGTTGGATTTAGTGTTAAAATTCATCTATCTATATAGGAGAGAACAGAGGGAAAACTAAATATAAAAACTGCTACTGTAGACGAACGCTTCAACCTAGAAGAACAAAATTTGGTGAGCCAAGTGGGATTTGTGTACTGATCATTACCACCAATTATCATCAGGATTGGGTGAAAAAATATTTGCTGGTATTTCGGAAACTCGTTAATTCTTAGAAGGTTGGCAACCCCTCTCAATGAAATTGCTTTTCCACAGTCTGTGCCTAGGGCTACTTGAAGAGGAAAAAAACCATAGAGACAAAACTGAGAACTCCTTTATTTTGTCAAGTATCAAAGAGCTACTACAAACCATGTTGGATTTAGTGTCCCAAATTCATCTATCTACATAGGAGAGAACAGAAGGAAACCTAAATATAAAAACTGCTACTGTTGACGAACGCATCAACCTAGAAGAACAAAATTTGGTGAGCCAAGTCAGATTTGTGTACTGATCATTACCCCCAAGTATCATCAAGATTGGGTGAAGAAATATTTGCTGGTATATCGGAAACTCGTTAATTCTTAGAAGCTTGGCAACTCCTCTCGATGAAAGTGCTTTTCCACAGTCTGTGCCTAGGGATACTTGAAAAGGAAACATACCATAGAGAAAAAACTGAGAACTCCTTTATATTGTCAAGTTTCCAAGAGCTACCAGGAACCATGTTGGATTTAGAGTTCCAAATTCATCTATCTATATAGGAGAGAACAGAGGTAAACCTAAATATAAAAACTGCTACTGTAGACGAACGCTTCAACCTAGAAGAATAAAATTTGGTGAGCCAAGTGGGATTTGTGTACTGATCATTACCAAAAAGTATCATCAATATTGGGTGAAAAAATATTTTCTGGTATTTCGGAAACTCATTAATTCTTAGAAGGTTTGCAACCCCTCCCAATGAAAGTGCTTTTCCACAGTCTGTGTCTAGGGCTACTTGAAGGGGAAACAAACCATAGAGACAAAACTGAGAACTTCTTTTTTTGTCAAGTTTCAAAGAGCTACTACGAACCATGTTGGATTTAGAGTTCCAAATTCATCTAACTATATAGGAGAGAACAGAGGGAAACCTAAATATAAAAACTGCTACTGTAGACGAACGCTTCAACCTAGAAGAACAAAATTTGGTGAGCCAAGTGGGATTTGTGTAGTGATCATTACCACCACGTATCATCAAGATTGGGTGAAAAAATATTTGCTGGTATTTCGGAAACTTGTTAATTCTTAGAAGCTTGGCAACCCCTCTCGATGAAAGTGCTTTTCCACAGTCTGTGCCTAGGGCTACTTGAAGAGGAAACAAACCATAGAGACAAAACTGAGAACTTCTTTATTTTGTCAAGTTTCAAAGAGCTACTTGGAACCATGTTGGATTTAGATTTCCAAATTCATCTATCTATATAGGAGAGAACAGAGGGAAACCTAAATATAAAAACTGCTACTGTAGACGAACGCTTCAACCTAGAAGAACAAAATTTGGTGAGCCAAGTGGGATTTGTGTACTGATCATTACCACTATGTATCATCAAGATTGGGTGAAAAAATATTTGCTGGTATTTCGGAAACTCGTTAATTCTTAGAAGCTTGTCAACACCTCTCGATGAAAGTGCTTTTCCACAGTCTGTGTCTAGGGCTACTTGAAGAGGAAACAAACCATAGAGACAAAACTGAGAACTCCTTTTTTGTCAAGTTTCAAAGAGCTACTACGAACCATGTTGGATTTAGAGTTCCAAATTCATCTAACTATATAGGAGAGAACAGAGGGAAACCTAAATATAAAAACTGCTACTGTAGACGAACGCTTCAACCTAGAAGAACAAAATTTGGTGAGCCAAGTGGGATTTGTGTAGTGATCATTACCACCACGTATCATCAAGATTGTGTGAACAATATTTGCTGGTATTTCGGAAACTCGTAATTTCTTGTAAGTTGGCAAACCCTTTCAATAAAATTGCTTTTCCACAGTTTTTGATTAGGGCTACTGGAAGTGGAAACAAACCATAGGCAAAAATCTGAGAACTCCTTTATTTTGTCAAGTTTCAAGAGCTACTACGAACCATGTTGGATTTAGTGTTAAAATTCATCTATCTATATAGGAGACAACAGAGGGAAAACTAAATATAAAAACTGCTACTGTAGACGAACACTTCAACCTAGAAGAACAAAATTTCGTGAGCCAAGTGGGATTTGTGTACTGATCATTACAACCAATTATGATCAAGATTGGGTGAAAAAATATTTGCTGGTATTTCGGAAACTCGTTAATTCTTAGAAGCTTGAAAACCCCTCTCGATGACAGTGCTTTTCCACAGTCTGTGCCTAGGGCTACTTGAAGAGGAAACAAACAATAGAGAAAAAACTGAGAACTACTTTATTTTGTCAAGTTTCAAAGAGCTACTACGAACCATGTTGGATTTAGAGTTCCAAATTCATCTATCTATATAGGAGAGAACAGAGGGAAACCTAAATATAAAAACTGCTACTGTATACGAACGCTTCAACCTAGAAGAACAAAATTTGGTGAACCAAGTGGGATTTGTGTACTGATCATTACCACCAAGTATCATCAAGATTGGGTGAAAAAATATTTCCTGGTATATCGGAAACTCGTTTATTCTTAGAAGCTTGGCAACCCCTCTCGATGAAAGTGCTTTTCACAGTCTGTGCATAGGGCTACTTGAAAAGGAAACAAACCATAGAGACAAAACTGAGAACTCCTTTACATTGTCACGTTTGCAAGAGCTACTACGAACCATGTTGGATTTAGAGTTCCAAATTCATCTATCTATGTAGGAGAGAACAGAGGGAAACCTAAATATAAAAACTGCTACTGTAGACGAACGCTTCAACCTAGAAGAACAAAATTTGGTGAGCCAAGTGGGATTTGTGTAGTGATCATTACCACCACGTATCATCAAGATTGGGTGAAAAAATATATGCTGGTATTTCGGAAACTCGTAATTTCTTGTACGTTGGCAACCCCTTTCAATAAAAGTGCTTTTCAACAGTTTTTGCTTTGGGCTACTGGAAGAGGAAACAAACAATAGAGAAAAATCTGAGAACTCCTTTATTTTGTCAAGTTTCAAAGAGCTACTACGAACCATGTTGGATTTAGTGTTTCAAATTCATCAATCTATATAGGAGTGAACAGAGGGAAACCTAAATATAAAACTGCTACTGTAGACGAACGCTTCAACCTAGAAGAACAAAATTTGGTGAGCCAAGTGGGATTTTTGTACTGATAATTACCACCAAGTATCATCAAGATTGGGTGAAAAAATATTTGCTGGCATTTCGGAAACTCGTTAATCCTTAGAAGGTTTGCAACCCCTCTCAATGAAAGTGCTTTACCACACTCTGTGCCTAGAGCTACTTGATGAGGAAACAAACCATAGAGACAAAACTGAGAACTCCTTTTTTTGTCAAGAATCAAAGAGCTACTACAAACCAAGTTGGATTTAGAGTTCGAAATTCATCTATCTATATAGGAGAGAACACAGGGAAACCTAAAGATATGTAGACGATCGCTTCAACCTAGAAGAAAAAATTTTGTGAGCCAAGTGGGATTTGTGTACTCATCATTACCACCAAGTATCATCAAGATTGGGTGAAAAAATATTTGTTGGTATTTCGGAAACTCGTTAATTCTTAGAAGCTTGGCGACCCCTCTCAATGAAATTGCTTTTCCACAGTCTCTGCCTAGGGCTACTTGAAGAGGAAACAAACCACAGAGACAAAACTGAGACCTCCTTTATTTTGTCAAGTTTCAAAGAGCTACTACAAACCATGTTGGATTTTGAGTTCCAAATTCATCTAACTATATAGGAGAGAACAGAAGGAAACCTAAATATAAAAACTGCTACTGTACACGAATGCTTCAACCTAGAAGAACAAAATTTGGTGAGCCAAGTGGGATTTGTGTACTGATCATTACCACCAAGTATCATCAAGATTGGGTGAAAAAATATTTGCTGGTATTTCGGAAACTCGTTAATTTTTAGAAGCTTGGCAACCCCTCTCAATGAAAGTGCTTTTCCACAGTCTGTGCCTAGGGCTACTTGAAGAGGAAACAAACCATAGAGACAAAACTGAGAACTCCTTTATTTTGTCAAATTTCAAAGAGCTGCTTCACACCATGGTGGATTTAGAGTTCCAAATTAATCTATCTATATAAGAGAGAACAGAGGGAAAACTAAATATAAAAACTGCTACTGTAGACGAACGCTTCAACCTAGAAGAACTAAATTTGGTGAGCCAAGTTGGACTTGTGTACTGATCATTACCACCAAGTATCATCAAGATTGGGTGAAAAAATGTTTGCTCATATTTTGGAAACTCGTTAATTCTTAGAAGCTTGGCAACGCCTCTCAATGACAGTGCTTTACCACAATCTGTGCCTAGGGCTACTTGATGAGGAAAAAACCATAGAAACAAAACTGAGAACTCCTTCATTTTGTCAAGTTTCAAAGAGCTACTACAATCCATGTTGAATTTAGAGTTCCAATTTCATCTATCTATATAGGAGAGAACAGAGGGAAAAATATATATAAAAACTGCAACAGTAGACGAACGCTTCAAACTAGAAGAACAAAATTTGGTGAGCCAAGTGGGATTTGTGTACTCATCTTTCCCACCAAGTATCATCAAGATTGGGTGAAAAAATATTTGCTGGTATTTCGGAAACTCGTTATTTCTTAGAAGCTTGGCAACCCCTCTCAAAGAAATTGCTTTTCCGCCGTATGCACCTAGGGCTACTTGAAGAGGAAATAAACCATAGAGAAAGAACTGAGAACTCCTTTATTTTGTCAAGTTACAAAGAGCTACTACGAACCATGTTGAATTTAGAGTTCCAAATTCCTCTATCTATATTGGAGAGAACAGAGGGAAACCTAAATATAAACTGCTACTTTAGACGAACGCTTCAACCTAGAAGAACAAAATTTGGTGAACCAAGTGGGATTTGTGTACTGATCATTACCACCAAGTATCATCAAGATTGGGTGAAAAAATATTTGCTGGTATATCGGAAACTCGTTAATACTTTGAAGCTTGGCAACCCCTCTCGATGAAACAGCTTTTCCACAGTCTGTGCCTAGGGCTACTTGAAAAGGAGACAAACCATAGAGACAAAACTGAGAACTCCTTTATTTTGTCAAGTTTCAAAGAGCTACTACGAACCATGTTGAATTTAGAGTTCCAAATTCATCTATCTATATTGGAGAGAACAGAGGGAAACCTAAATATATAATCTGATACTGTAGACGAACCCTTCAACCTAGAAGAACAAAATTTGGTGAGCCAAGTGGGAATTTTGTACTGATTATTACCACCAAGGATCATCAAGATTCGGTGAAAAAATATTTGCTGGTATTTCGGAAACTCGTTAATTCTTAGAAGCTTGGCAATCCCTCTCAATGAAAGTGCTTTTCCACAGTCTTTGCTTAGGGCTACTTAAAGAGGAAAGAAACCACAGAGACAAAACTGAGAACTCCTTTGTTATGTCAAGTTTCAAAGAGCTACTTCAAACCATGTTGGATTAGAGTTCCAAATTCATCTATCTATATAGGAGAGAACAGAGGGAAAACTAAATATAAAAACTGCTACTGTAGACGAACGCTTCAACCTAGAAGAACAAAATTTGGTGAGCCAAGTGGGATTTGTGCACTGATCATTACCACCAAGTATCATCAACATTGGGTGAAAAAATATTTGCTGGTATTTCGGAAACTCGTTAATTCTTAGAAGCTTGGCAACCCCTCTCAATGAAATTGCTATTCGACAGTCTGTGCCTAGGGCTACTTGAAGAGGAAACAAACCATAGAGACAAAACTGAGAACTCCTTTATTTTGTCAAGTTTCAAAGAGCTACTACGAACCATGTTGAATTTAGAGTTCCAAATTCATCTATCTATGTAGGAGAGAGCAGAGGGAAACCTAAATATAAAAACTGATACTGTAGATGAACGCTTCAACCTAGAAGAACAAAATTTGGTGAGCCAAGTGGGATTTGTGTACTGATCATTACCACCAAGTATCATCAAGATTGGGTGAAAAAATATTTGCTGGTATATCGGAAACTCGTTAATACTTAGAAGCTTGGCAACCCCTCTCGATGAAAGAGCTTTTCCACAGTGTGTGCCTAGGGCTACTTGAAAAGGAGACAAACCATAGAGACAAAACTGAGAAATTCTTTATATTGTCAAGTTTCCAAGAGCTACTACGAACCATGTTGGATTTAGAGTTCCAAATTCTTCTATCTATATACGAGAGAACAGAGGGAAACCTAAGTATAAAAACTGCTACTGTAGACGATCGCTTCACTATAGAAGAAGAAAATTTGGTGAGCCAAGTGGGATTTGTGTGCTGATCATTACCACCAAGTATTATCAAGATTGGGTGAAATAATATTTGCTGGTATATCGGAAACTCGTTAATTCTTAGAAGCTTGGCAACCCCTCTCAAAGAAAGTGCTTTTCCAGTCTCTGCCTAGGGCTACTTGAAGAGGAAACAAACCACAGAGACAAAACTGAGAACTCCTTTTTTGTGGCAAGTTTCAAAGAGCTACTACAAACCATGTTGAATTTAGAGTTAAAAATTAATCTATCTATATAAGAGAGAACAGAGGGAAAACTAAATATAAAAACTGCTACTGTCGACGAACGCTTCAACATAGAAGAACTAAATTTGGTGAGCCAAGTGGGACTTGTGTACTGATCATTACCACGAAGTATCATCAAGATTGGGTGAAAAAATATTTGCTCATATTTCGGAAACTCGTTAATTCTTAGAAGCTTGGCAACGCCTCTCAATGACTGTGCTTTTCCACAGTCTGTGCCTAGGGCTACTTGACGAGGAAACAAACCTTAGAGACAAAACTGAGAACTCCTTCATTTTTTCAAGTTTCAAAGAGTTACTACAAGCCATGTTGGATTTAGAGTTCCAAATTCAAATATCTATATAGGAGAGAACAGAGGGAAACCTAAATATAAAAACTGCTACTGTAGACGAACGCTTCAACCTAGAAGAACAAAATTTGGTGAGCCAAGTGGGATTTGTGTACTGATCATTACCAACAAGTATAATCAAAATTGGGTGAAAAAATATTTGCTGGTATTTCGGAAACTCGTTAATTCTTAGAAGCTTGGCAACCCCTCTCAAAGAAATTGCTTTTCCACCGTCTGCGCCTAGGGCTACTTGAAGAGGAAACAAACCATAGAGACAAAAATGAGAACTCCTTTATTTTGTCACGTTTCAAAGAGCTCCTACGAACCATGTTGGATTTAGAGTTCCAAATTCATCTATCTATATAGGAGAGAGCAGAGAGAAACCTAAATAGAAACTGATACTGTAGACGAACTCTTTAACCTAGAAGAACAAAATTTGGTGAGCCAAGTGGGATTTGTGTACTGATCATTACCACCAAGTATCATCAAGATTGGGTGAAAAAATATTTGCTGGTATTTCGGAAACTCGTTAATTCTTAGAATATTGGCAACCCTTCTCAATGAAAGTGCTTTTATAGAGTCTGTGCATAGGGCTAATTGAAGAGGAAACTAACCATAGAGACAAAACTGAGAACTCCTTTATTTTGTCAAGTTTCAAAGAGCTACTACGAACCATGTTGGATTTAGAGTTCCAAATTCATCTATTTACATAGGAGAGAACAGAGGGAAACCTAAATGTAAAAACTGCTACTGTAGATGAACGCTTCAACATAGAAGAACAAAATTTGGTGAGCCAAGTGGGATTTGTGTACTGATCCTTAGCACCAAGTATCATCAAGATTGGGTGAAAAAATATTTGCTGGTATTTCGGAAACTCGTTAATTCTTAGAAGCTTGGCAACCCCTCTCAAAGAAATTGCTTTTCCACCGTCTGCGCCTAGGGCTACTTGAAGAGGAAACAAACCATAGAGACAAAACTGAGAACTCCTTTTTTGTCAAGTTTCAAAGAGCTACTACGAACCATGTTGGATTTAGAGTTCCAAATTCATCTAACTATATAGGAGAGAACAGAGGGAAACCTAAATATAAAAACTGCTACTGTAGACGAACGCTTCAACCTAGAAGAACAAAATTTGGTGAGCCAAGTGAAATTTGTGTACTGATCATTACCACCACGTATCATCAAGATTGGGTGAAAAAATATTTGCTGGTATTTCGGAAACTTGTTAATTCTTAGAAGCTTGGCAACCCCTCTCGATGAAAGTGCTTTTCCACAGTCTGTGCCTAGGGCTACTTGAAGAGGAAACAAACCATAGAGACAAAACTGAGAACTTCTTTATTTTGTCAAGTTTCAAAGAGCTACTAGGAAACATGTTGGATTTAGATTTCCAAATTCATCTATCTATATAGGAGAGAACAGAGGGAAACCTAAATATAAAAACTGATACTGTAGATGAACGCTTCAACCTAGAAGAACAAAATTTGGTGAGCCAAGTGGGATTTGTGTACTGATCATTACCACTATGTATCATCAAGATTGGGTGAAAAAATATTTGCTGGTATTTCGGAAACTCGTTAATTCTTAGAAGCTTGTCAACACCTCTCGATGAAAGTGCTTTTCCACAGTCTGTGTCTAGGGCTACTTGAAGAGGAAACAAACCATAGAGACAAAACTGAGAACTCCTTTTTTGTCAAGTTTCAAAGAGCTACTACGAACCATGTTGGATTTAGAGTTCCAAATTCATCTAACTATATAGGAGAGAACAGAGGGAAACCTAAATATAAAAACTGCTACTGTAGACGAACGCTTCAACCTAGAAGAACAAAATTTGGTGAGCCAAGTGGGATTTGTGTAGTGATCATTACCACCACGTATCATCAAGATTGTGTGAACAATATTTGCTGGTATTTCGGAAACTCGTAATTTCTTGTAAGTTGGCAAACCCTTTCAATAAAATTGCTTTTCCACAGTTTTTGATTAGGGCTACTGGAAGTGGAAACAAACCATAGGCAAAAATCTGAGAACTCCTTTATTTTGTCAAGTTTCAAGAGCTACTACGAACCATGTTGGATTTAGTGTTAAAATTCATCTATCTATATAGGAGAGAACAGAGGGAAAACTAAATATAAAAACTGCTACTGTAGACGAACGCTTCAACATAGAAGAACAAAATTTCGTGAGCCAAGTGGGATTTGTGTACTGATCATTACCACCAATTATGATCAAGATTGGGTGAAAAAATATTTGCTGGTATTTCGGAAACTCGTTAATTCTTAGAAGCTTGAAAACCCCTCTTGATGACAGTGCTTTTCCACAGTCTGTGCCTAGGGCTACTTGAAGAGGAAACAAACAATAGAGAAAAAACTGAGAACTACTTTATTTTGTCAAGTTTCAAAGAGCTACTACGAACCATGTTGGATTTAGAGTTCCAAATTCATCTATCTATATAGGAGAGAACAGAGGGAAACCTAAATATAAAAACTGCTACTGTATACGAACGCTTCAACCTAGAAGAACAAAATTTGGTGAACCAAGTGGGATTTGTGTACTGATCATTACCACAAAGTATCATCAAGATTGGGTGAAAAAATATTTCCTGGTATATCGGAAACTCGTTTATTCTTAGAAGCTTGGCAACCCCTCTCGATGAAAGTGCTTTTCACAGTCTGTGCCTAGGGCTACTTGAAAAGGAAACAAACCATAGAGACAAAACTGAGAACTCCTTTACATTGTCACGTATGCAAGAGCTACTACGAACCATGTTGGATTTAGAGTTCCAAATTCATCTATCTATGTAGGAGAGAACAGAGGGAAACCTAAATATAAAAACTGCTACTGTAGACGAACGCTTCAACCTAGAAGAACAAAATTTGGTGAGCCAAGTGGGATTTGTGTAGTGATCATTACCACCACGTATCATCAAGATTGGGTGAAAAAATATTTGCTGGTATTTCGGAAACTCGTAATTTCTTGTACGTTGGCAACCCCTTTCAATAAAAGTGCTTTTCAACATTTTTGCTTTGGGCTACAGGAAGAGGAAACAAACAATAGAGAAAAATCTGAGAACTCCTTTATTTTGTCAAGTTTCAAAGAGCTACTACGAACCATGTTGGATTTAGTGTTTCAAATTCATCAATCTATATAGGAGTGAACAGAGGGAAACCTAAATATAAAACTGCTACTGTAGACGAACGCTTCAACCTAGAAGAACAAAATTTGGTGAGCCAAGTGGGATTTTTGTACTGATAATTACCACCAAGTATCATCAAGATTGGGTGAAAAAATATTTGCTGGCATTTCGGAAACTCGTTAATCCTTAGAAGGTTTGCAACCCCTCTCAATGAAAGTGCTTTACCACACTCTGTGCCTAGAGCTACTTGATGAGGAAACAAACCATAGAGACAAAACTGAGAACTCCTTTTTTTGTCAAGAATCAAAGAGCTACTACAAACCAAGTTGGATTTAGAGTTCGAAATTCATCTATCTATATAGGAGAGAACACAGGGAAACCTAAAGATATGTAGACGATCGCTTCAACCTAGAAGAAAAAATTTTGTGAGCCAAGTGGGATTTGTGTACTCATCATTACCACCAAGTATCATCAAGATTGGGTGAAAAAATATTTGTTTGTATTTCGGAAACTCGTTAATTCTTAGAAGCTTGGCGACCCCTCTCAATGAAATTGCTTTTCCACAGTCTCTGCCTAGGGCTACTTGAAGAGGAAACAAACCACAGAGACAAAACTGAGACCTCCTTTATTTTGTCAAGTTTCCAAGAGCTACTACAAACCATGTTGGATTTTGAGTTCCAAATTCATCTAACTATATAGGAGAGAACAGAAGGAAACCTAAATATAAAAACTGCTACTGTACACGAATGCTTCAACCTAGAAGAACAAAATTTGGTGAGCCAAGTGGGATTTGTGTACTGATCATTACCACCAAGTATCATCAAGATTGGGTAAAAAAATATTTGTTGGTATTTCGGAAACTTGTTAATTCTTAGAAGCTTGGCAACCCCTCTCGATGAAAGTGCTTTTCCACAGTCTGTGCCTAGGGCTACTTGAAGAGGAAACAAACCATAGAGACAAAACTGAGAACTCCTTTATTTTGTCAAATTTCAAAGAGCTGCTTCACACCATGGTGGATTTAGAGTTCCAAATTAATCTATCTATATAAGAGAGAACAGAGGGAAAACTAAATATAAAAACTGCTACTGTAGACGAACGCTTCAACCTAGAAGAACTAAATTTGGTGAGCCAAGTTGGACTTGTGTACTGATCATTACCACCAAGTATCATCAAGATTGGGTGAAAAAATGTTTGCTCATATTTTGGAAACTCGTTAATTCTTAGAAGCTTGGCAACGCCTCTCAATGACAGTGCTTTACCACAATCTGTGCCTAGGGCTACTTGATGAGGAAAAAACCATAGAAACAAAACTGAGAACTCCTTCATTTTGTCAAGTTTCAAAGAGCTACTACAATCCATGTTGAATTTAGAGTTCCAATTTCATCTATCTATATAGGAGAGAACAGAGGGAAAAATATATATAAAAACTGCAACAGTAGACGAACGCTTCAAACTAGAAGAACAAAATTTGGTGAGCCAAGTGGGATTTGTGTACTCATCTTTCCCACCAAGTATCATCAAGATTGGGTGAAAAAATATTTGCTGGTATTTCGGAAACTCGTTATTTCTTAGAAGCTTGGCAACCCCTCTCAAAGAAATTGCTTTTCCGCCGTATGCACCTAGGGCTACTTGAAGAGGAAATAAACCATAGAGAAAGAACTGAGAACTCCTTTATTTTGTCAAGTTACAAAGAGCTACTACGAACCATGTTGAATTTAGAGTTCCAAATTCCTCTATCTATATTGGAGAGAACAGAGGGAAACCTAAATATAAACTGCTACTTTAGACGAACGCTTCAACCTAGAAGAACAAAATTTGGTGAACCAAGTGGGATTTGTGTACTGATAATTACCACCAAGTATCATCAAGATTGGGTGAAAAAATATTTGCTGGTATATCGGAAACTCGTTAATACTTTGAAGCTTGGCAACCCCTCTCGATGAAACAGCTTTTCCACAGTCTGTGCCTAGGGCTACTTGAAAAGGAGACAAACCATAGAGACAAAACTGAGAACTCCTTTATTTTGTCAAGTTTCAAAGAGCTACTACGAACCATGTTGAATTTAGAGTTCCAAATTCATCTATCTATATTGGAGAGAACAGAGGGAAACCTAAATATATAATCTGATACTGTAGACGAACCCTTCAACCTAGAAGAACCAAATTTGGTGAGCCAAGTGGGAATTTTGTACTGATTATTACCACCAAGGATCATCAAGATTGGGTGAAAAAATATTTGCTGGTATTTCGGAAACTCGTTAATTCTTAGAAGCTTGGCAATCCCTCTCAATGAAAGTGCTTTTCCACAGTCTTTGCTTAGGGCTACTTAAAGAGGAAAGAAACCACAGAGACAAAACTGAGAACTCCTTTGTTATGTCAAGTTTCAAAGAGCTACTTCAAACCATGTTGGATTAGAGTTCCAAATTCATCTATCTATATAGGAGAGAACAGAGGGAAAACTAAATATAAAAACTGCTACTGTAGACGAACGCTTCAACCTAGAAGAACAAAATTTGGTGAGCCAAGTGGGATTTGTGCACTGATCATTACCACCAAGTATCATCAACATTGGGTGAAAAAATATTTGCTGGTATTTCGGAAACTCGTTAATTCTTAGAAGCTTGGCAACCCCTCTCAATGAAATTGCTATTCGACAGTCTGTGCCTAGGGCTACTTGAAGAGGAAACAAACCATAGAGACAAAACTGAGAACTCCTTTATTTTGTCAAGTTTCAAAGAGCTACTACGAACCATGTTGAATTTAGAGTTCCAAATTCATCTATCTATGTAGGAGAGAGCAGAGGGAAACCTAAATATAAAAACTGATACTGTAGATGAACGCTTCAACCTAGAAGAACAAAATTTGGTGAGCCAAGTGGGATTTGTGTACTGATCATTACCACCAAGTATCATCAAGATTGGGTGAAAAAATATTTGCTGGTATATCGGAAACTCGTTAATACTTAGAAGCTTGGCAACCCCTCTCGATGAAAGAGCTTTTCCACAGTGTGTGCCTAGGGCTACTTGAAAAGGAGACAAACCATAGAGACAAAACTGAGAAATTCTTTATATTGTCAAGTTTCCAAGAGCTACTACGAACCATGTTGGATTTAGAGTTCCAAATTCTTCTATCTATATAGGAGAGAACAGAGGGAATCCTAAATATAAAAACTGCTACTGTAGACGAATGCTTCACTATAGAAGAAGAAAATTTGGTGAGCCAAGTGGGATTTGTGTGCTGATCATTACCACCAAGTATTATCAAGATTGGGTGAAATAATATTTGCTGGTATATCGGAAACTCGTTAATTCTTAGAAGCTTGGCAACCCCTCTCAAAGAAAGTGCTTTTCCAGTCTCTGCCTAGGGCTACTTGAAGAGGACACAAACCACAGAGACAAAACTGAGAACTCCTTTTTTGTGGCAAGTTTCAAAGAGCTACTACAAACCATGTTGAATTTAGAGTTAAAAATTAATCTATCTATATAAGAGAGAACAGAGGGAAAACTAAATATAAAAACTGCTACTGTCGACGAACGCTTCAACATAGAAGAACTAAATTTGGTGAGCCAAGTGGGACTTGTGTACTGATCATTACCACGAAGTATCATCAAGATTGGGTGAAAAAATGTTTGCTCATATTTCGGAAACTCGTTAATTCTTAGAAGCTTGGCAACGCCTCTCAATGACTGTGCTTTTCCACAGTCTGTGCCTAGGGCTACTTGACGAGGAAACAAACCTTAGAGACAAAACTGAGAACTCCTTCATTTTTTCAAGTTTCAAAGAGTTACTACAAGCCATGTTGGATTTAGAGTTCCAAATTCAAATATCTATATAGGAGAATACAGAGGGAAACCTAAATATAAAAACTGCTACTGTACACGAATGCTTCACCCTAGAAGAACAAAATTTGGTAAGCCAAGTGGGATTTGTGTACTGATCCTTACCACCAAGTATCATGAAGACTGGGTGAAAAAATATTTGCTGGTATTTCGGAAACTCGTTAATTCTTAGAAGCTTGGCAACCCCTCTCAATGAAATTGCTTTTCCACCGTCTGCGACTAGGGCTACTTGAAGAGGAAACAATCCATAGAGACAAAACTGAAAACTCCTTTATATTGTCAAGTTTCCAAGAGATACTACGAACCATGTTGGATTTAGAGTTCCAAATTCTTCTATCTATATAGGAGAGAACAGAGGGAAACCTAAATATAAAAACTGCTACTGTAAAGGAACGCTTCACCCTAGAAGAACAAAATTTGGTGAGCCAAGTGGGATTTGTGTACTGATCATTACCACCAAGTATCATCAAGATTGGGTGAAAAAATATTTGTTGGTGTTTCGGAAACTCGTTAATTCTTAGAAGATTGGCAAACCTTCTCAATGACAGTGCTTTTCCACAGTCTGTGGCTAGGGCTACTTTACGAGGAAACAAACCATCGAGACAAAACTGAGAACTCCTTTATTTTGTCAAGTTTCAAAGAGCTACTACGAACCATGTTGGATTTAGAGTTCCAAATTGATCTATCTGTATAGAGGAGAACAGAGGGAAACCTAAATATAAAAACTGATACTGCAGACGAACGCTTCAACCTAGAAGAACAAAATTTGGAGAGCCAAGTGGGATTTGTGTACTGATCCTTACCACCCAGTATCATCAAGATTGGGTGAACAAATATTTGCTGGTATTTCGGAAACTCGTTAATTCTTAGAAGCTTGGCAACCCCTCTCAATGAAATTGCTTTTCCACCACCTGCGCCTAGGGCTACTTGAAGATGAAACAAACCATAGAGACAAAACTGAGAACTCCTTTATTTTGTCAAGTTTCAAAGAGCTACTAAGAACCATGATGGATTTAGAGTTCCAAATTCTTTTATCTATATAGGAGAGAACAGAGGGAAACCTAAATATAAAAACTGCTACTGTAGACGTACGCTTCACCCTAGAAGAACAAAATTTGGTGAGCCAAGTGGGATTTGTGTACTGATCATTACCACCAAGTATCATCAGGATTGGGTGAAAAATATTTGCTGCTGTTTTGGAAACTCGTTAATTCTTAGAAGCTTGGCAACCCCTCTCAATGAAAGTGCTTTTCCACAGTCTCTGCCTAGGGCTACTTGAAGAGGAAACAAACCACATAGACAAAACTGAGAACTCCTTAATTTGGCAAGTTTCAAAGAGATACTACAAACCATGTTGGATTAAGAGATCCAAATTCATCTATCTATATAAGAGAGAACAGAGGGAAAACTAAATATAAAAACTGCTACTGTAGACGAACGCTTCAACCTAGAAGAACTAAATTTGGTGAGCCAAGTGGGACTTGTGTACTGATCATTACCACCAAGTATCATCAAGATTGGGTGAAAAAATAATTGCTGGTATTTCGGAAACTCGTTAATTCTTAGAAGCTTGGCAACCCCTCTCAAAGAAATTGCTTTTCCACCTTCTGCGCCTAGGGCTACTTGAAGAGGAAACAAACAATACAGACAAAAATGAGAACTCCTTTATTTTGTCAAGTTTCCAAGAGCTACTACGAACCATGTTGGATTTAGAGTTCCAAATTCATCTATCTATATAGGAGAGTAAAGAGGGAAACCTAAATATAAAAACTGCTACTGTAGACGAACGCTTCAACCTAGAAGAACAAAATTTGGTGAACCAAGTGGGATTTGTGTACTGATCATTATCACCAAGTATCATCAAGATTGGGTGAAAAAATATTTGCTGGTGTTTCGGAAACTTTTTAATTCTTAGAAGCTTGGCAACCCCTCTCAATGAAAATGCTTTTCTAGTCTCTGCCTAAGGCTACTTGAAGAGGAAACAAACCACAGAGACAAAAGTGAGAACTCCTTTATTTTGTCAAGTTTCAAAGAGCTACTACGAACCATGTTGGATTGAGAGTTCCAAATTCATCTATCTATATAAGAGAGAACAGAGGGAAAACTAAATATAAAAACTGCTACTGTAGACGAACGCTTCAACCTAGAAGAACAAAATTTGGTGAGCCAAGTGGGATTTTTGTACTGATCATTACCACCAAGTATCATCAAGATTGGGTAAAAAAATAATTGCTGGTATTTCGGAAACTCGTTAATTCTTCGAAGCTTGGCAACCCCTCTCGATGAAAGTGCTTTTCCACAGTCTCTGCCTAGGGCTACTTGAAGAGGAAACAAACCATAGAGACAAAACTGAGAACTCCTTTATTTTGTCACGTTTCAAAGACCTACTACGAACCATGTTGGATTTAGAGTTCCAAATTCATCTATCTATATAGGGAGACAGAGGGAAACCTAAATATAAAAACTGCTACTGCAGACGAAGGCTTCAACCTAGAAGAACAAAATTAGTTGAGCCAAGTGGGATTTGTGTACTGATCATTACCACCAAGTATCATCAAGATTGGGTGAAAAAATGTTTGCTCATATTTCAGAAACTCGTTAATTTTAGAAGCTTGGCAACGCCTCTCAATGACAGTGCTTTTCCACAGTCTGTGCCTAGGGCTACTTGAAGAGGAAACAAACCATAGAGTCAAAAGTGAGAACTCCTTTATTTTGTCACGTTTCAAAGACCTACTACGAACCATGTTGGATTTAGAGTTCCAAATTCATCTATCTATATAGGAGAGAACAGAGTGAAACCTAAATTTAAACTGCTACTGTAGACGCACGCTTCAACCTAGAAGAACAAAATTTGGTGAGCCAAGTGGGATTTGTGTACTGATCATTACCACCAAGTATCATCAAGATTGGTGAAAAAATATTTGCTGGTATTTCGGAAACTCGTTAATTCTTAGAAGCTTGGCAACCCCTCTGAATGAAAGTGCTTTTCCACAGTCTGCGCCTAGGGCTACTTGAAGAGGAAACAAACCATAGAGACAAAAGTGAGAACTCCTTTATTTTGTCAAGTTCCAAAAAGCTACTACGAACCATGTTGGATTTAGAGTTCCAAATTCATCTTTCTATATAGGAGAGAACAGAGTGAAACCTAAATATAAACTGCTACTGTAGACGCACGCTTCAACCTGGAAGAACAAAATTTGGTGAGCCAAGTGGGATTTGTGTACTGATCCTTACCACCACGTATCATCAAGATTGGGTGAAAAAATAATTGCTGGTATTTCGGAAACTCGTTAATTCTTAGAAGCTTGGCAACCTCTCTCGATGAAAGTGCTTTTCCACAGTCTGTGCCTAGGGCTACTTGAAGAGGAAACAAACCATAGAGACAAAACTGAGAACTCCTTTATTTTGTCAAGTTTCAAAGAGCTACTACGGACCATGATGTATTTAGAGTTTCAAATTTATCCATCTATATAAGAGAGAGCAGAGGGAAACCTAAATATAAAAAATGATACTGTAGACGAACGCTTCAACCTAGAAGAACAAAATTTGGTGAGTCAAGTGGGATTTGTGTACTGATCCATACCACCAAGTATCATCAAGATTGGGTGAAAAAATATTTGCTGGTATTTCGGAAACTCGTTAATTCTTAGAAGCTTTGCAACCACTCTCAATGAAAATGCTTTTCCACAGTCTGTGCCTAGGGCTACATGAAGAGGAAACAAACCATAGAGGCAAAACTGAGAACTCCTTTATTTTGTCAAGTTTCAAAGAGCTACAACAAACCATGTTTGATTTAGAGTTCCAAATTCATCTATCTATATAGGAGAGAACAGATGGAAACCTAAATATAAAAACTGCTACTGCAGACGAACGTTTCAACCTAGAAGAACAAAATTTGGTGAACCAAGTGGGATTTGTGTACTGATCATTACCACCCAGTATCATCAAGATTGGGTTAAAAAATATTTGCTGGTATTTCGGAAACTCGTTAATTCTTAGAAGCTTTGCAACCCTTCTCGATGAAAGTGCTTTTCCACAGTCTGTGCCTAAGGCTACTTGAAGAGGAAACAAACCATAGAGACAAAACTGAGAACTCCTTTATTTTGTCAAGTTTCAAAGAGCTACTACGAACCATGTTGGATTTAGAGTTCCAAATTCATCTATCTATATAGGGAGACAGAGGGAAACCTAAATATATACACTGCTACTGTAGACGAACGCTTCAACCTAGAAGAAAAAAATTTGGTGAGCCAAGTCGGATTTGTGTAGTGATCATTACCACCAAGTATCATCAAGATTGGGTGAAAAAATGTTTGCTGGTATTTCGGAAACTCATTAGTTCTTAGAAGCTTAGCAACCCCTCTCGATGAAAGTACTTTTCCACAGTCTGTGCTTAGGGCTACTTGAAGAGGAAACAAACCATAGAGACGAAACTGAGAACTCCTTTATTTTGTCAACTTTCAAAGAACTACTACGAACCATGTTGGATTGAGAGTTCCAAATTCATCTATCTATATAGGAGAGAGCAGAGGGAAACCTAAATATAAAAACTGATACTGTAGACGAACGCTTCAACCTAGAAGAACAAAATTTGGTGAGTCAAGTGGGATTTGTGTACTGATCCATACCACCAAGTATCATCAAGATTGGGTGAAAAAATATTAGCTGGTATTTCGGAAACTCGTTAATTCTTAGAAGCTTTGCAACCACTCTCAATGAAAATGCTTTTCCACAGTCTGTGCCTAGGGCTACATGAAGAGGAAACAAACCATAGAGGCAAAACTGAGAACTCCTTTATTTTGTCAAGTTTCAAAGAGCTACAACAAACCATGTTGGATTAAGAGATCCAAATTCATCTATCTATATAAGAGAGAATAGAGGGAAAACTCAATATAAAAACTGCTACTGTAGACGAACGCTTCAACCTAGAAGAACTAAATTTGGTGAGCCAAGTGGGACTTGTGTACTGATCATTACCACCAAGTATCATCAAGATTGGGTGAAAAAATGTTTGCTCATATTTCAGAAACTCGTTAATTTTTAGAAGCTTGGCCCGCCTCTCAATGACAGTGCTTTTCCACAGTCTGTGCCTAGGGCTACTTGAAGAGGAAATAAACCATAGAGACAAAAGTGAGAACTCCTTTATTTTGTCAAGTTTCAAAGAGCTACTACGAACCATGTTGGATTTAGAGTTCCAAATTCATCTATCTATATAGGGAGACAGAGGGAAACCTAAATATAAAAACTGCTACTGTAGACGAACGCTTCAACCTAGAAAAACAAAATTTGGTGAGCCAAGTCGGATTTGTGTAGTGATCATTACCACCAAGTATCATCAAGATTGGGAGAAAAAATGTTTTCTGGTATTTCGGAAACTCGTTAATTCTTAGAAGCTTGGCAACCCCTATCGATGAAAGTGCTTTTCTACAGTCTGTGCCTAGGACTACTTGAAGAGGAAACAAACCATAGAGACAAAACTGAGAACTCCTTTATTTTGCCAAGTTTCAAAAAGCTATTACGAACCATGTTGGATTGAGAGTTCCAAATTCATCTATCTATATAGGAGTGAGCAGAGGGAAACCTAAATATAAAAACTGATACTGTAGACGAACGCTTCAACATAGAAGAACAAAATTTGGTGAGCCAAGTGGGATGTGTGTACTGATCATTACCACCAAGTATCATCAAGATTGGGTGAAAAAATATTTGCTGGTATTTCGGAAACTCGTTAATTCTTTGAAGCTTGGCAACCACTCTCAATGAAAGTGCTTTTCCACCGTCTGTGCCTAGGGCTACTTGAAGAGGAAACGAACCACAGAGACAAAACTTAGAACTCCTTTATTTTGTCAAGTTTCAAAAAGCTACTACGAACCATGTAGGATTGAGAGTTCCAAATTCATCTATCTATATAGGAGAGCGCAGAGGGATACCTAAATATAAAAACTGCTACTGTAGACGAATGCTTCAACCTAGAAGAACAAAATTTGATGAGCCAAGTGGGATTTGTGTACTGATCATTACCACCAAGAATCATCAAGATTGGTTGAAAAAATATTTGCTGTTATTTCAGAAAATCGTTAATTCTGAGAAGCTTGGCAACCCCTCTCGATGAAAGTGCTTTTCCACAGTCTGTGGTTAGTTCTACTAAAAGAGGAAACAAACCATAGAGACAAAACTGAGAACTCCTTCATTTTGTCAAGTTTCAAAGAGCTACTACAAGCCATGTTAGATTTAGTTTTCCAAATTCATCTATCTATATAGGAGAGAACAGAGGGAAACCTAAATATAAAAACTGCTACTATAGACGAACGCTTCAACCTAGAAGAACAAAATTTGGTGAGCCAAGTGGGATTTGTGTACTGATCATTACCACCAAGTATTATCAAGATTGGGTGAAAAAATATTTGCTGGTATTTCGGAAACTCGTTAATTCTTAGAAGCTTGGCAACCCCTCACCATGAAAGTGCTTTTCCACAGTCTGTGCCTAGGGCTACTTGAAGAGGAAACAAACCATGGAGAAAGAACTGAGAACTCCTTTATTTTGTCAAGTTTCAAAGAGCTACTACGAACCATGTTGGATTTAGAGTTCCAAATTCATCTATCTGTATAGAAGAGAACAGAGGGAAACCTAAATATAAAAACTGATACTGTAGACGAACGCTTCAACCTAGAAGAACAAAATTTGGTGAGCCAAGTGGGATTTGTGTACTGATCCTTACCACCAAGTATCATCAAGATTGGGTGAAAAAATATTTGCTGGTATTTTGGAAACTCGTTAATTCTTAGAAGCTTGGCAACCCCTCTCAATGAAATTGCTTTTCCACTTTTGCGCCTAGGGTACTTGAAGAGGAAAAAAAACATAGAGACAAAACTGAGAACTCCTTTATTTTGTCAAGTTTCAAAGAGCTACTACGAACCATGTTGGATTTACAGTTCCAAATACATCTATCTATATAGGAGAGAGCCGAGGGAAACCTAAATAGAAACTGCTACTGTAGACGAATGCTTCAACCTAGAAGAACAAAATTTGGTGAGCCAAGTGGGATTTGTGTACTGATCATTACCAACAAGTATCATCAAGATAGGGTGAAAAAATATTTGCTGGAATATCGGAAAATCGTTAATTCTTAGAAGCTTGGCAGCCCCTCTATATGAAAGTGCTTTTCCACAGTCTGTGCCTAGGGCTACTTTAAAAGGAAACAAACAATAGAGACAAAACTGAGAACTCCTTCATATTGTCAAGTTTCCAAGAGCTACTACGAACCATGTTGGATTTAGAGTTCCAAATTCATCTATCTGTATAGAAGAGAACATAGGGAAACCCAAATATGAAAACTGATACTGTAGACGAACGCTTCAACCTAGAAGAACAAAATTTGGTGAGCCAAGTGGGATTTCTGTACTGATCCTTACCACCAAGTATCATCAAGATTGGGTGAAAAAATATTTGCTGGTATTTCGGAAACTCGTTAATTCTTAGAAGCTTGACAACCCCTCTCAATGAAAGTGCTTTTCAACAGTCTGTGCTTAGGGCTACTTAAGGAGGAAACAAACCATAGAGACAAAACTGAGAACTCCTTTATTTTGTCAAGTTTCAAAGAGCTACTACAAACCATGTTGGATTTAGAGTTCCAAATTCATCTATCTATATAGGGAGACAGAGGGAAACCTAAATATAAAAACTGCTACTGTAGACGAACGCATAACCTAGAAGGACAAAATTTGGTGAGCCTAGTCGGATTTGTGTAGTGATCATTACCACTAAGTATCATCAAGATTGGGTGAAAAAATGTTTGCTGGTATTTTGGAAACTCGTTAATTCTTAGAAGCTTCGCAACGCCTCTCAATGACAGTGCTTTTCCACAGTCTGTGCCTAGGGCTACTTGAGGAGGAAACAAACCATAGAGGCAAAACTGAGAACTCCTTTATTTTGTCAAGTTTCAAAGAGCTACTACGAACCATGTTGGATTTAGAGTTCCAAATTCATCTATCTATATAGGAGAGAGCAGAGGGAAACCTAATTTTAAAAACTGCTACTGTAGACGAACGCTTCAACCTAGAACAACAAAATTTGGTGAGCCAAGTGGGATTTGTGTACTGATCATTACCACCTAGTATCATCAAGATTGGGGGAAACAATATTAGCTGGTATTTCGAAAACTCGTTAATTCTTAGAAGCTTGGCAACCCCTTTCAATGAAAGTGCTTTTCCACAGTATGTCCCTGGGCAACTTGAAGAGGAAAGAAACCATAGAGGCAAAACTGAGAACTCCTTTATTTTGTCAAGTTTCAAGGAGCTACTACAAACCATGTTGGATTTAGAGTTCCAAATTCATCTATCTATATAGGAGAGAACAGAGGGAAACCTAAATATAAAAACTGCTACTGTAGACGAACGCTTCAACCTAGAAGAACAAAATTTGGTGAGCCAAGTGGGATTTGTGTACTGATCATTACCACAAAGTATCATCAGATTGGGTGAAAAAATATTTGCTGGTGTTTCGGAAACTCTTTAATTCTTAGAAGCTTGGCAACCCCTCTCAATGAAAGTGCTTTTCCACAGTCTCTGCCTAGGGCTACTTGAAGAGGAAACAAACCACAGAGACAAAACTGAGAACTCCTAAATTTTGTCAAGTTTTAAAGAGCTACTACAAACCATGTTGGATTTAGAGTTCCAAATTCATCTAACTATATAAGAGAGAACAGAGGGAAAACTAAATATAAAAACTGCTACTGTAGACGAACGCTTCAACCAAGAAGTACTAAATTTGGTGAGCCAAATGGGACTTGTGTACTGATCATTACCACCAAGTATCATCAAGATTGGGTGAAAAAATATATGCTGGTATTTCGGAAACTCGTTAATTCTTAGAATCTTGGCAATCCTTCTCAATGAAAGTGCTTTTCCACAGTCTGTGCCTAGGGCTACTTGAAGAGGAAACAAACCATAGAGACAAAACTAAGAACTCCTTTATTTTGTCAAGTTTCAAAGAGCTACTACGAACCATGTTGGATTTGGAGTTCCAAATTCATCTATCTATATAGGAGAGAACAGAGGGAAACCTAAATATAAAAACTGCTACTGTAGACGAACGCTTCAACCTAGAAGAACAAAATTTGGTGAGCCAAGTGGGATTTGTGTACTGATCATTACCACCAAGTATCATCAAGTTTGGGTGAAAAAGTATTTGCTGGTGTTTCGGAAACTCGTTAATTCTTAGAAGCTTGGCAACCCCTCTCAATGAAGTTGCTTTTCCACAGTATGTGCCTAGGGCAACTTGAAGAGGAAACAAACCATAGAGACAAAACTGAGAACTCCTTTATTTTGTCAAGTTTCAAAGAGCTACTACAAACCATGTTGGATTTAGAGTTCCAAATTCATCTATCTATATAGGGAGACAGAGGGAAACCTAAATATAAAAACTGCTACTGTAGACGAACGCTTCAACCTAGAAGAACAAAATTTGGTGAGCCAAGTCGGATTTGTGTAGTGATCATTGCCACTAAGTATCATCAAGATTGGATGAAAAAATGTTTGCTGATATTTTGGAAACTCGTTAATTCTTAGAAGCTTGGCAACCCCTCTCAATGAAATTGCTTATCCACCGTTTGCGCCTAGGGCTACTTGAAGAGGAAAAAAACCATAGAGACAAAACTGAGAACTCCTTTATTTTGTCAAGTTTCAAAGAGCTACTACGAACCATGTTGGATTTACAGTTCCAAATACATCTATCTATATAGGAGAGAGCCGAGGGAAACCTAAATAGAAACTGCTACTGTAGACGAATGCTTCAACCTAGAAGAACAAAATTTGGTGAATCAAGTGGGATTTGTGTACTGATCATTACCAACAAGTATCATCAAGATAGGGTGAAAAAATATTTGCTGGAATATCGGAAAATCGTTAATTTTTAGAAGCTTGGCAGCCCCTCTATATGAAAGTGCTTTTCCACAGTCTGTGCCTAGGGCTACTTTAAAAGGAAACAAACAATGGAGACAAAACTGAGAACTCCTTCATATTGTCAAGTTTCCAAGAGCTACGACGAACCATGTTGGATTTAGAGTTCCAAATTCATCTATCTGTATAGAAGAGAACATAGGGAAACCCAAATATAAAAACTGATACTGTAGACGAACGCTTCAACCTAGAAGAACAAAATTTGGTGAGCCAAGTGGGATTTGTGTACTGATCCTTACCACCAAGTATCATCAAGATTGGGTGAAAAAATATTTGCTGGTATTTCGGAAACTCGTTAATTCTTAGAAGCTTGGCAACCCCTCTCAATGAAATTGCTTTTCCACCGTTTGCTCCTAGGGCTACTTGAAGAGGAAACAAACCATAGAGACAAAACTGAGAACTGCTTTATTTTGTCAAGTTTCAAAGAGCTACTACAAACCATGTTGGATTTAGAGTTCCAAATTCATCTATCTATATAGGGAGACAGAGGGAAACCTAAATATAAAAACTGCTACTGTAGACGAACGCTTCAACCTAGAAGAACAAAATTTGGTGAGCCATGTCCTATTTGTGTAGTGATCATTACCACTAAGTATCATCAAGATTGGGTGAAAAAATGTTTGCTGGTATTTTGGAAACTCGTTAATTCTTAGAAGCTTCGCAACGCCTCTCAATGACAGTGCTTTTCCACAGTCTGTGCCTAGGGCTACTTGAGGAGGAAACAAACCATAGAGGCAAAACTGAGAACTCCTTTATTTTGTCAAGTTTCAAAGAGCTACTACGAACCATGTTGGATTTAGAGTTCCAAATTCATCTATCTATATAGGAGAGAGCAGAGGGAAACCTAAATATAAAAACTGCTACTGTAGACGAACGCTTCAACCTAGAACAACAAAATTTGGTGAGCCAAGTGGGATTTGTGTATTGATCATTACCACCTAGTATCATCAAGATTGGGTGAAAAAATATTAGCTGGTATTTCGGAAACTCGTTAATTCTTAGAAGCTTGGCAACCCCTTTCAATCAAAGTGCTTTTCCAAGTATGTGCCTAGGGCAACTTGAAGAGGAAACAAACCATAGAGGCAAAACTGAGAACTCCTTTATTTTGTCAAGTTTCAAAGAGCTACTACAAACCATGTTGGATTTAGAGTTCCAAATTCATCTATCTATATAGGGAGACAGAGGGAAACCTAAATATAAAAACTGCTACTGTAGACGAACGCATAACCTAGAAGGACAAAATTTGGTGAGCCTAGTCGGATTTGTGTAGTGATCATTACCACTAAGTATCATCAAGATTGGGTGAAAAAATGTTTGCTGGTATTTTGGAAACTCGTTAATTCTTAGAAGCTTCGCAACGCCTCTCAATGACAGTGCTTTTCCACAGTCTGCGCCTAGGGCTACTTGAGGAGGAAACAAACCATAGAGGCAAAACTGAGAACTCCTTTATTTTGTCAAGTTTCAAAGAGCTACTACGAACCATGTTGGATTTAGAGTTCCAAATTCATCTATCTATATAGGAGAGAGCAGAGGGAAACCTAATTTTAAAAACTGCTACTGTAGACGAACGCTTCAACCTAGAACAACAAAATTTGGTGAGCCAAGTGGGATTTGTGTACTGATCATTACCACCTAGTATCATCAAGATTGGGGGAAAAAATATTAGCTGGTATTTCGAAAACTCGTTAATTCTTAGAAGCTTGGCAACCCCTTTCAATGAAAGTGCTTTTCCACAGTATGTCCCTGGGCAACTTGAAGAGGAAACAAACCATAGAGGCAAAACTGAGAACTCCTTTATTTTGTCAAGTTTCAAAGAGCTACTACAAACCATGTTGGATTTAGAGTTCCAAATTCATCTATCTATATAGGAGAGAACAGAGGGAAACCTAAATATAAAAACTGCTACTGTAGACGAACGCTTCAACCTAGAAGAACAAAATTTGGTGAGCCAAGTGGGATTGTGTACTGATCATTACCACAAAGTATCATCAGATTGGGTGAAAAAATATTTGCTGGTGTTTTGGAAACTCGTTAATTCTTAGAAGCTTGGCAACCCCTCTCAATGAAAGTGCTTTTCCACAGCCTCTGCCTAGGGCTACTTGAAGAGGAAACAAACCACAGAGACAAAACTGAGAACTCCTAAATTTTGTCAAGTTTTAAAGAGCTACTACAAACCATGTTGGATTTAGAGTTCCAAATTCATCTAACTATATAAGAGAGAACAGAGGGAAAACTAAATATAAAAACTGCTACTGTAGACGAACGCTTCAACCAAGAAGTACTAAATTTGGTGAGCCAAATGGGACTTGTGTACTGATCATTACCACCAAGTATCATCAAGATTGGGTGAAAAAATATTTGCTGGTATTTCGGAAACTCGTTAATTCTTAGAATCTTGGCAATCCTTCTCAATGAAAGTGCTTTTCCACAGTCTGTGCCTAGGGCTACTTGAAGAGGAAACAAACCATAGAGACAAAACTGAGAACTCCTTTATTTTGTCAAGTTTCAAAGAGCTACTACGAACCATGTTGGATTTGGAGTTCCAAATTCATCTATCTATATAGGAGAGAACAGAGGGAAACCTAAATATAAAAACTGCTACTGTAGACGAACGCTTCAACCTAGAAGAACAAAATTTGGTGAGCCAAGTGGGATTTGTGTACTGATCATTACCACCAAGTATCATCAAGATTGGGTGAAAAAATATTTGCTGGTGTTTCGGAAACTCGTTAATTCTTAGAAGCTTGGCAACCCCTCTCAATTAAGTTGCTTTTCCACAGTATGTGCCTAGGGCAACTTGAAGAGGAAACAAACCATAGAGACAAAACTGAGAACTCCTTTATTTTGTCAAGTTTCAAAGAGCTACTACAAACCATGTTGGATTTAGAGTTCCAAATTCATCTATCTATATAGGGAGACAGAGGGAAACCTAAATATAAAAACTGCTACTGTAGACGAACGCTTCAACCTAGAAGAACAAAATTTGGTGAGCCAAGTCGGATTTGTGTAGTGATCATTGCCACTAAGTATCATCAAGATTGGATGAAAAAATGTTTGCTGGTATTTTGGAAACTCGTTAATTCTTAGAAGCTTGGCAACCCCTCTCAATGAAATTGCTTATCCACCTTTTGCGCCTAGGGCTACTTGAAGAGGAAAAAAACCATAGAGACAAAACTGAGAACTCCTTTATTTTGTCAAGTTTCAAAGAGCTACTACGAACCATGTTGGATTTACAGTTCCAAATACATCTATCTATATAGGAGAGAGCCGAGGGAAACCTAAATAGAAACTGCTACTGTAGACGAATGCTTCAACCTAGAAGAACAAAATTCGGTGAATCAAGTGGGATTTGTCTACTGATCATTACCAACAAGTATCATCAAGATAGGGTGAAAAAATATTTGCTGGAATATCGGAAAATCGTTAATTCTTAGAAGCTTGGCAGCCCCTCTATATGAAAGTGCTTTTCCACAGTCTGTGCCTAGGCTACTTTAAAAGGAAACAAACAATGGAGACAAAACTGAGAACTCCTTCATATTGTCAAGTTTCCAAGAGCTACGACGAACCATGTTGGATTTAGAGTTCCAAATTCATCTATCTGTATAGAAGAGAACATAGGGAAACCCAAATATAAAAACTGATACTGTAGACGAACGCTTCAACCTAGAAGAACAAAATTTGGTGAGCCAAGTGGGATTTGTGTACTGATCCTTACCACCAAGTATCATCAAGATTGGGTGAAAAAATATTTGCTGGTATTTCGGAAACTCGTTAATTCTTAGAAGCTTGGCAACCCCTCTCAATGAAATTGCTTTTCCACCGTTTGCTCCTAGGGCTACTTGAAGAGGAAACAAACCATAGAGACAAAACTGAGAACGCCTTTATTTTGTCAAGTTTCAAAGAGCTACTACAAACCATGTTGGATTTAGAGTTCCAAATTCATCTATCTATATAGGGAGACAGAGGGAAACCTAAATATAAAAACTGCTACTGTAGACGAACGCTTCAACCTAGAAGAACAAAATTTGGTGAGCCAAGTCCTATTTGTGTAGTGATCATTACCACTAAGTATCATCAAGATTGGGTGAAAAAATGTTTGCTGGTATTTTGGAAACTCGTTAATTCTTAGAAGCTTCGCAACGCCTCTCAATGACAGTGCTTTTCCACAGTCTGTGCCTAGGGCTACTTGAGGAGGAAACAAACCATAGAGGCAAAACTGAGAACTCCTTTATTTTGTCAAGTTTCAAAGAGCTACTACGAACCATGTTGGATTTAGAGTTCCAAATTCATCTATCTATATAGGAGAGAGCAGAGGGAAACCTAAATATAAAAACTGCTACTGTAGACGAACGCTTCAACCTAGAACAACAAAATTTGGTGAGCCAAGTGGGATTTGTGTACTGATCATTACCACCTAGTATCATCAAGATTGGGTGAAAAAATATTAGCTGGTATTTCGGAAACTCGTTAATTCTTAGAAGCTTGGCAACCCCTTTCAATCAAAGTGCTTTTCCACAGTATGTGCCTAGGGCAACTTGAAGAGGAAACAAACCATAGAGGAAAAACTGAGAACTCCTTTATTTTGTCAAGTTTCAAAGAGCTACTACAAACCATGTTGGATTTAGAGTTCCAAATTCATCTATCTATATAGGAGAGAACAGAGGGAAACCTAAATATAAAAACTGCTACTGTAGACGAACGCTTCAACCTAGAAGAACAAAATTTGGTGAGCCAAGTGGGATTTGTGTACTGATCATTACCACCAAGTATCATCAAGATTGGGTGAAAAAATATTTGCTGGTGTTTAGGAAACTCGTTAATTCTTAGAAGCTTGGCAACCCCTCTCAATGAAGTTGCTTTTCCACAGTATGTGCCTAGGGCAACTTGAAGAGGAAACAAACCATAGAGACAAAACTGAGAACTCCTTTATTTTGGCAAGTTTCAAAGAGCTACTACAAACCATGTTGGATTTAGAGTTCCAAATTCATCTATCTATATAGGGAGACAGAGGGAAACCTAAATATAAAAACTGCTACTGTAGACGAACGCTTCAACCTAGAAGAACAAAATTTGGTGAGCCAAGTCGGATTTGTGTAGTGATCATTACCACCAAGTATCATCAAGATTGGGTGAAAAAATGTTTGCTGGTATTTCGGAAACTCGTTAATTCTTAGAAGCTTCGCAACGCCTCTCAATGACAGTGCTTTTTCACAGTCTGTGCCTAGGTCTACTTGACGAGGAAACAAACCATAGAGACAAACCTGAGAACTCCTTTATTTTGTCAAGTTTCAAAGAGCTACTAGGAACCATGTTGGATTTAGAGTTCCAAATTCATCTATCTATATAGGAGAGAGCAGAGGAAAACCTAAATTTAAAAACTGATACTGTAGACGAATGCTACAACCTAGAAGAACAAAATTTGGTGAGCCAAGTGGGATTTGTGTACTGATCATTACCACCAAGTATCATCAAGATTGAGTGAAAAAATATTTGCTGGTATTTCGGAAACTCGTTAATTCTTAGAAACTTGGCAACCCCTAAAATGAAAGTGCTTTTCCACAGTCTCTGCCTAGGGCTACTTGAAGAGGAAACAAACCCCAGAGACAAAACCTAAATATAAAAACTGCTACTGTAGACGAACGCTTCACCCTAGAAGAACAAAATTTGGTGAGTCAAGTGGGATTTGTGTACTGATCATTACCACCAAGTATCATCAAGATTAGGTGAAAAAATATTTGCTGTTATTTCAGAAAATCGTTATTTCTTAGAAGCTTGGCAACCCCTCTAGATGAAAGTGCTTTTTCACAGTCTGTGCTTAGTTCTACTTAAAGAGGAAACAAATCATAGAGACAAAACTGAGAACTCCTTTATTTTGTCAAGTTTCTAAGAGCTACTACGAATCATGTTGAATTTAGAGTTCCAAATTCATCTATCTATATAGGAGAGAACAGAGGGAAACCTAAATATAAAAACTGATACTGTAGATGAACGCTTCAACCTAGAAGAACAAAATTTGGTGAGCCAAGTGGGATTTGTGTACTGATAATTACCACCAAGTATCATCAAGATTGGGTGAAAAAATATTTGCTGGTATTTCGGAAACTCGTTAAATCTTAGAAGCTTTGCAACCCCTCTCGATGAAAGTGCTTTTCCACAGTCTGTGCCTAGGGTTACTTGAAGACGAAACAAACCATAGAGACAAAACTGAGAACTCCTTTATTTTGTCAAGTTTCAAAGAGCTACTACGAACCATGTTGGATTTAGAGTTCCAAATTCATCTATCTATATAGGAGAGAACAGAGTGAAACCTAAATATAAACTGCTACTGTAGACGCACGCTTCAACCTAGATGAACAAAATTTGGTGAGCCAAGTGGGTTTTGTGTACTGATTATTACCACCAAGTATTATCAAGATTGGGTGAAAAAATATTTGCTGGTATTTCGGAAACTCTTTAATTCTTAGAATCCTGGCAACCCCTCTCAATGAAAGTGCTTTTCCACAGTATGTGCCTAGGGCAACTGGAAGAGGAAAAAAATCATAGAGACAAAACTGAGATCTCCTATATTTTGTCAAGTTTCAAAGAGCTACTACAAACCATGTTGGATTTAGCGTTCCAAATTCATCTATCTATATAGGGAGACAGAGGGAAACCTAAATATAAAAACTGCTACTGTAGACGAACGCTTCAACCTAGAAGAACAAAATTTGGTGAGCCAAGTCGGATTTGTGTAGTGATCATTAAAACCAAGTATCATCAATATTGGGTGAAAAAATAATTGCTGGTATTTCGGAAACTCGTTAATTATTAGAAGCTTGGCAACCCCTCACCATGAAAGTGCTTTTCCACAGTCTGTGCTTAGTTCTACTTAAAGAGGAAACAAACCATAGAGACAAAACTGAGAACTCCTTCATTTTGTCAAGTTTCAAAGAGCTACTACAAGCCATGTTGGATTTAGTTTTCCAAATTCATCTATCTATATAGGAGAGAAGAGAGGGAAACCTAAATATAAAAACTGCTACTGTAGATGAACTCTTCAACCTAGAAGAACAAAATTTGGTGAGCCAAGTGGGAATTGTGTACTGATCATTAAAACCAAGTATCATCAATATTGGGTGAAAAAATAATTGCTGGTATTTCGGAAACTCGTTAATTATTAGAAGCTTGGCAACCCCTCACATGAAAGTGCTTTTCCACAGTCTGTGCCTAGGGCTACTTGAAGAGGAAACAAACCATGGAGAAAAAACTGAGAACTCCTTTATTTTGTCAAGTTTCAAAGAGCTACTACGAACCATGTTGGATTTAGAGTTCCAAATTCATCTATCTGTATAGAAGAGAACAGAGGGAAACCTAAATATAAAAACTGATACTGTAGATGAACGCTTCAACCTAGAAGAACAAAATTTGGTGAGCCAAGTGGGATTTGTGTACTGATCATTACCACCTAGTATCATCAAGATTGGGTGAAAAAATATTTGCTGGTATTTCGGAAACTAGTTAATTCTTAGAATCTTTGCAACCCCTTTCGATGAAAGTGCTTTTCCACAGTCTGTGCCTAGGGCTACTTGAAGAGGAAACAAACCAAAGAGACAAAACTGAGAACTCCTTTATTTGTCAAGTTTCAAAGAGCTACTACAAACCATGTAGGATTTAGAGTTCCAAATTCATCTATCTGTATAGGGAGACAGAGGGAAACCTAAATATAAAAACTGCTACTGTAGACGAACGCTTCAACCTAGAAGAACAAAATTTGGTGAGCCAAGTGGGATTTGTGTACTGATCATTACCACCAAGTATCATCAAGATTGAGTGAAAAAATATTTGCTGGTATTTCGGAAAATCGTTAATTCTTAGAAACTTGGCAACCCCTAAAATGAAAGTGCTTTTCCACTGTCTCTGCCTAGGGCTACTTGAAGAGGAAACAAACCCCAGAGACAAAACTGAGAACTCCTTTATATTGTCAAGTTTCCAAGAGCTACTATGAACCATGTTGGATTTAGAGTTCCAAATTCTTCTATCTATATAGGAGAGAACAGAGGGAAACCTAAATATAAAAACTGCTACTGTAGACGAACGCTTCACCCTAGAAGAACAAAATTTGGTGAGCCAAGTGGATTTGTGTACAGATCATTACCACCAAGTATTATCAAGATTGGGTTAAAAAATATTTGCTGGTATTTCGGACACTCGTTAATTCTTAGAAGATTGTCAACCCTTCTCAATGAAAGTGCTTTTCCACAGTCTGTGCCTAGGGCTACTTGAAGAGGAAACAAATCATAGAGACAAAACTGAGAACTCCTTTATTTTGTCAAGTTTCAAAGAGCTACTACGAACCATGTTGGATTTGGAGTTCCAAATTCATCTATCTATACAGGAGAGAACAGAGGGAAACCTAAATATAAAAACTGCTACTGTAGACGAACGCTTCAACCTAGAAGAACAAAATTTGGTGAGCCAAGTGGGATTTGTGTACTGATCATACCACCAAGTATCATCAAGATTGGGTGAAAAAATATTTGCTGTTATTTCAGAAAATCGTTATTTCGTAGAAGCTTGGCAACCCCTCTCGATGAAAGTGCTTTTCCACAGTCTGTGCTTAGTTCTACTTAAAGAGGAAACAAACCATAGAGACAAAACTGAGAACTCCTTTATTTTGTCATGTTTCAAAGAGCTACTACGAATCATGTTAAATTTAGAGTTCCAAATTCATCTATCTATATAGGAGAGAACAGAGGGAAACCTAAATATAAAAACTGCTACTGCAGACGAACGCTTCAACCTAGAAGAACAAAATTTGGTGAGCCAAGTGGGATTTGTGTACTGATCATTACCACCAAGTATCATCAAGATTGGGTGAAAAAATATTTGCTGGTATTTCGGAAACTCGTTAATTCTTAGAAGCCTTGCAACCCCTTTCGATGAAAATGCTTTTCCACAGTCTGTGCCTAGGGCTACTTGAAGAGGAAACAAACCAAAGAGACAAAACTGAGAACTTCTTTGTTTTGTAAGTTTCAAAGAGCTACTACAAACCATGTTGGATTTAGAGTTCCAAATTCATCTATCTATATTGGGAGACAGAGGGAAACCTAAATATAAAACTGCTACTGTAGACGAACGCTTCAACATAGAAGAACAAAATTTGTTGAGCCAAGTCGGATTTGTGTAGTGATTATTACCACCAAGTATCATCAAGATTGGGTGAAAAAATGTGTGCTGGTATTTCGGAAAGTCGTTAATTCTTCGAAGCTTGGCAACGCCTCTCAATGACAGTGCTTTTCCACAGTCTGTGCCTAGGTCTACTTGACGAGGAAACAAACCATAGAGACAAAACTGAGAACTCCTTTATTTTGTCAAGTTTCAAAGAGCTACTACGAACCATGTTGGATTTAGAGTTCCAAATTCATCTATCTATATAGGAGAGAGCAGAGGGATACCTAAATATAAAAACTGATACTGTAGACGAACGCTACAACTTGGAAGAACAAAATTTGGTGAGCCAAGTGGGATTTCTGTACATATCATTACCACCAAGTATCATCAAGATTGGGTGAAAAAATAATTGCTGGTATTTCGGAAACTCGTTAATTCTTAGAAGCTTGGCAACCCCTCTCGATGAAAGTGCTTTTCCACAGTATGTGCCTAGGGCAATTTGAAGAGGAAACAAACCATAGAGACAAAACTGAGAACTCCTTTATTTTGTCATGTTTCAAAGAGCTACTACGAACCATGTTGAATTTGGAGTTCCAAATTCATCTATCTATATAGGAGAGAACAGAGGGAAACGTAAATATAAAAACTGCTACTTCAGACGAACGCTTCAACCTAGAAGAAAAAAATTTGGTGAGCCAAGTGGGATTTGTGTACTGATCATTACCACCAAGTATCATCAAGATTGGGTGAAAAAATATTTGCTGGTATTTCAGAAACTCGTTAATTCTTAGAAGCTTTGCAACCCCTTTCGATGAAAGTGCTTTTCCACAGTCTGTGCCTAGGGCTACTTGAAGAGGAAACAAACCAAAGAGACAAAACTGAGAACTCCTTTATTTTTTCAAGTTTCAAAGAGCTACTACGAACCATGTTGGATTTAGAGTTCCACATTCATCTATCTATATAGGAGAGAACAGAGTGAAACCTAAATATAAACTGCTACTGTAGACGCACGCTTCAACCTAGAAGAACAAAATTTGGTGAGCCAAGTCGGATTTGTGTAGTGATCATTACCACCAAGTATCATCAAGATTGGGTGAAAAAATGTTTGCTGGTATTTCGGAATCTCGATAATTCTTAGAAGCTTGGCAACGCCTCTCAATGACAGTGCTTTTCCACAGTCTGTGTTTAGGGCTACTTGAAGAGGAAACAAACGCCAGAGACAAAACTGAGAACTCCTTTATATTGTCAAGTTTCCAAGAGCTACTACAAACCATGTTGGATTTAGAGTTCCAAATTAATCTATCTATATAGGAGAGAACAGAGGGAAACCTAAATATAAAAACTGCTACTGTAGACGATCGCTTCACACTAGAAGAACAAAATTTGGTGAGCCAAGTGGGATTTGTGTACTGATCATTACCAGCAAGTATTATCAAGATTGGGTGAAAAAATATTTGCTGGTATTTTGGAAACTCGTTAATTCTTAGAAGCTTGGCAACCCCTCACAATGAAATTGCTTTTGCACTGTTTGCGCCTAGGGCTACTTGAAGAGGAAACAAGCCATAGAGACAAAACTGAGAACTCCTTTATTTTGTCAAGTTTCAAAGAACTACTACGAACCATGTTTGATTTAGAGTTCCAAATACATCTATCTATATTGGAGAGAGCAGAGGGAACCTAAATAGACTGCTACTGTAGACGAACGCTTCAAACTAGAAGAACAAAATTTGGTGAGCCAAGTGGGATTTGTGTACTGATCATTACCACCAAGTATCATCAAGATTGGGTGAAAAAATATTTGCTGGTGTTTCGGAAACTCGTTAATTCTTAGTAGTTTTTCAACGCCTCTCAATGACAGTGCTTTTCCACAGTCTGTGCCTAGGGCTACTTGAAGAGGAAAGAAACCATAGTGACAAACTGAGAACTCCTTTATTTTGTCAAGTTTCAAAGAGCTACTACGAACCATGTTGAATTTAGAGTTCCAAATTCATCTATCTATATAGGAGAGAACAGAGGGAAACCTAAATATAAAAACTGCTCTTGCAGACGAACGCTTCAACCTAGAAGAACAAAATTTGGTGAGCCAAGTGGGATTTGTGTACTGATCATTACCACCAAGTATCATCAAGATTGGGTGAAAAAATATTTTCTGTTATTTCAGAAAATGGTTAATTCTTAGAAGCTTGGCAACCCCTCTCGATGAAAGTGCTTTTCCACAGTCTGTGCGTAGTTCTACTTAAAGAGGAAACAAACCATAGAGACAAAACTGAGAACTCTTTTATTTTGTCAAGTTTCAAAGAGCTACTACGAACCATGTTGGATTTAGAGTTCCATATTCATCTATCTATATAGGAGAGAATAGAGTGACACCTAAAAATAAAAACTGCTACTGTAAACGAACGCATCAACCTAGAATAACAAAATTTGGTGAGCCAAGTGGGATTTGTGTTCTGTTCAATACGACCAAGTATCATCAAGATTGGATGAAAAAATATTTGCTGGTATTTCGGAAACTCGTTAATTCTTAGAAGCTTGGCAACCCCTCTCAATGAAAGTGCTTTCCACAGTCTGTGCTTAGAGTTACTTGAAGAGGAAACAAACCATAGAGACAAAACTGAGAACTCCTTTATGTTTCAAGTTTCAAAGGGCTACTACGATCCATGTTGGATTTAGAGTTCCAAATTCATCTATCTATAAGAGAGAACAGAGGGAAACCTAAATATAAAAACTGCTACTGTAGATGAACGCGTCTACCTAGAATAACAAAATTTGGTGGGCCAAGTGGGATTTGTGTACTTATCATTACCACCAAGTATCATCAAGATTGGGTGAAAAAATATATGCTGGTATTTCGAAAACTCGTTAATTTTTTGAAGATTGGCCACCCTTCTCAATGATAGTGCTTTTATACAGTCTCTGCCTAGGGCTACTTGAAGAGGAAACAAACCATAGAGACAAAACTGAGAACTCCTTTATTTTGTCAAATTTCAAAGAGCTACTACGAACCATGTTGGATTTAGTGTTCCAAATTCATCTATTTATATAGGAGAGAGGAGAGTGAAACCTAAATATAAAAACTGCTACTGTAGACGAACGCTTCAACCTAGAAGAACAAAATTTGGTTAGCCAAGTCGGATTTGTGTAGTGATCATTACCACCAAGTATCATCAATATTTGGTGAAAAAATATTTGCTGGTATATCGGAAACTCGTTAATTCTTAGAAACTTGGCAACCCCTCTCGATGAAAGTGCTTTTCACAGTTTGTGCCTAGGGCTACTTGAAAAGGAAACAAACCACAGAGACAAAACTGAGAACTCCTTTATATTTTCAACTTTCCAAGAGCTCCTACGAACCATGGTTGATTTAGAGTTCCAAATTCATCTATCTATATAGGAGAGAGCAGAGGGAAACCTAAATATAAAAAATGTTACTGTAGACGAACGCTTCAACCTAGAAGAACAAAATTTGGTGAGCCAGGTGGGATTTGTGTACTGATCATTACCACCAACTATCATCAAGATTGGGTGAAAAAATATTTGCTGGTATTTCGGAAACTCGTAATTTCTTGTAAGCTTGGCAACCCCTTTCAATAAAAGTGCTTTTCCACAGTTTTTTCTTAGGGCTACTTGAAAAGAAAAAAAACCATAGAGACAAAACTGAGAACTCCTTTATATTGTCAAGTTTCCAAGAGCTACTACGAACCATGTTGGATTTAGAGTTCCAAATTCATCTATCTATATAGGAAAGAACAGAGGGAAACCTAAATATAAAAACTGTTACTGTAGACGAACGCTTCAACCTAGAAGAACAAAATTTGGTGAGCCAGGTGGGATTTGTGTACTGATCATTACCACCAACTATCATCAAGATTGGGTGAAAAAATATTTGCTGGTATTTCGGACCTCGTTAATTCTTAGAAGATTGGCAACCCTCTCAATGAAATGCTTTTCCACAGTCTGTGCCTAGGGCTACTTCAAGAGGAAAAAAACCATAGAGACAAAACTGAGAACTCCTTTATTTTGTCAAGTTTCAAAGAGCTACTACGAACCATGTTGGATTTAGAGTTCGAAATTCATCTATCTATATAGGAGAGAGCAGAGGGAAACCTAAATATAAAAACTGCTACTGTAGACGAACGCTTCAACCTAGAAGAACAAAATTTGGTGAGCCAAGTGGGATTTGTGTACTGATCATTACCACCAAGTATCATCAAGATTGGGTGAAAAAATATTTGCTGGTATTTCGGACACTCGTTAATTCTTAGAAGATTGGCAACCCTTCTCAATGAAAGTGCTTTTCCACAGTCTGTGCCTAGGGCTACTTGAAGAGGAAAGAAACATAGAGACAAAACTGAGAACTCCTTTATTTTGTCAAGTTTCAAAGAGCTACTACGAACCATGTTGGATTTGGGGTTCCAAATTCATCTATCTATATAGGAGAGAACAGAGTGACACCTAAGATAAAACTGCTACTGTAAACGAACGCATCAACCTAGAATAACAAAATTTGGTGAGCCAAGTGGGATTTGTGTTCTGTTCAATACGACCAAGTATCATCAAGATTGGATGAAAAAATATTTGCTGGTATTTCGGAAACTCGTTAATTCTTAGAAGCTTGGCAACCCCTCTCGATGAAAGTGCTTTCCACAGTCTGTGCTTAGAGTTACTTGAAGAGGAAACAAACCATAGAGACAAAACTGAGAACTCCTTTATGTTTCAAGTTTCAAAGGGCTACTACGAACCATGTTGGATTTAGAGTTCCAAATTCATCTATCTATAAGAGAGAACAGAGGGAAACCTAAATATAAAAACTGCTACTGTAGATGAACGCGTCTACCTAGAATAACAAAATTTGGTGAGCCAAGTGGTATTTGTGTACTGATCATTACCACCACGTATCATCAAGATTGGGTGAAAAAATATTTGCTCTTATTTTGGAAACTCGTTAATTCTTAGAAGCTTGGCAAACCCTCTCAATGAAAATGCTTTTCCACAGTCTGTGCCAAGGGTTACTTGAAGAGGAAACAAACCATAGAGACAAAACTGAGAACTCCTTTATTTTGTCAAGTTTCTAGAGCTACTACAAACCATGTTGGATTTAGAGTTCCAAATTCATCTATCTATATAGGAGAGAGCAGAGGGAAACCTAAATATAAAAACTGCTACTGTAGACGAACGCTTCCACCTAAAGAACAAAATTTGGTGAACCAAGTGGGATTTGTGTACTTATCATTACCACCAAGTATCATCAAGATTGGGTGAAAAAATATATGCTGGTATTTCGAAAACTCGTTAATTTTTAGAAGATTGGCCACCATTCTCAATGATAGTGCTTTTATACAGTCTCTGCCTAGGGCTACTTGAAGAGGAAACAAACCATAGAGACAAAACTGAGAACTCCTTTATTTTGTCAAATTTCAAAGAGCTACTACGAACCATGTTGGATGTAGTGTTCCAAATTCATCTATTTATATAGGAGAGAGGAGAGTGAAACCTAAATATAAAAACTGCTACTGTAGACGAACGCTTCAACCTAGAAGAACAAAATTTGGTTAGCCAAGTGGGATTTGTGTACTGATCATTACCACCAAGTATCATCAATATTGGGTGAAAAAATATTTGCTGGTATATCGGAAACTCGTTAATTCTTAGAAGCTTGGCAACCCCTCTCGATGAAAGTGCTTTTCACAGTCTGTGCCTAGGGCTACTTGAAAAGGAAACAAACCATAGAGACAAAACTGAGAACTCCTTTATATTTTCAACTTTCCAAGAGCTCCTACGAACCATGGTTGATTTAGAGTTCCAAATTCATCTATCTATATAGGAGAGAGCAGAGGGAAACCTAAATATAAAAACTGTTACTGTAGACGAACGCTTCAACATAGAAGAACAAAATTTGGTGAGCCAGGTGGGATTTGTGTACTGATCATTACCACCAAGTATCATCAAGATTGGGTGAAAAAATATTTGCTGGTATTTCGGACCTCGTTAATTCTTAGAAGATTGGCAACCCCTCTCAATGAAATTGCTTTTCCACAGTCTGTGCCTAGGGCTACTTCAAGAGGAAAAAAACCATAGAGACAAAACTGAGAACTCCTTTATTTTGTCAAGTTTCAAAGAGCTACTACGAACCATGTTGGATTTAGAGTTCGAAATTCATCTATCTATATAGGAGAGAGCAGAGGGAAACCTAAATATAAAAACTGCTACTGTAGACGAACGCTTCAACCTAGAAGAACAAAATTTGGTGAGCCAAGTGGGATTTGTGTACTGATCATTACCACCAAGTATCATCAAGTTTGGGTGAAAAAATATTTGCTGGTATATCCGAAACTCGTTAATTCTTAGAAGCTTGGCAACCCCTCTCGATGAAAGTGCTTTTCCACAGTCTGTGCCTAGGGCTACTTGAAAAGGAAACAAACCATAGAGACAAAACTGAGAACTCCTTTATATTGTCAAGTTTCCAAGAGCTACTACGAACCATGTTGGATTTATAGTTCCAAATTCATCTATCTATATAGGAGAGAACAGAGGGAAACCTAAATATAAAAACTGCTACTGTAGACGAACGCTTCAACCTAGAACAACAAAATTTGGTGAGCCAAGTGGGATTTGTGTACTGATCATTACCACCAAGTATCATCAAGATTGGGTGAAAAAATATTTGCTGGTATTTCGGAAACTTGTAATAAGTTGTAAGCTTGGCAACCCCATTCAGTAAAAGTGCTTTTCCACAGTTTTTGCTTAGGGCTACTGGAAGAGGAAACAAACCATAGAGACAAAACTGAGAACTCCTTTATTTTGTCAAGTTTCAATGAGCTACTACGAACCATGTTGGTTTTCGAGTTCCAAATTCATCTATCTATATAGGAGAGAGCAGAGGGAAACCTAAACATAAAAACTGCTACTGTAGACGAACGCTTCAACCTAGAATAACAAAATTTGGTGAGCCAAGTGGGATTTGTGTACTGATCATTACCACCAAGTATCATCAAGATTGGGTGAAAAAATATTTGCTGGTATTTCGGAAACTCGTTAATTCTTAGAAGATTGGCAACCCCTCTCGATGAAATTGCTTTTCCACAGTCTGTGCCTAGGGCTACTTGAAGAGGAAATAAACATAGAGACAAAACTGAGAACTCCTTTATTTTGTCAAGGTTCCAAGAGCTACTACGAACCATGTTGGATTTAGAGTTAAAAATTCATCTATCTATATAGGAGAGAACTGAGGGAAACCTAAATATAAAAACTGCTACTGTAGACGAACGCTTCAACCTAGAAGAACAAAATTTGGTGAGCCAACTGGGATTTGTGTACTGATCATTACCACCAAGTATCATCAAGATTGGGTAAAAAAATATTTGCTGGTATTTCGGAAACTCGTTAATTCTTAGAAGATTGGCAACCCCTCTCGATGAAATTGCTTTTCCACAGTCTGTGCCTAGGGCTACTTGAAAAGGAAACAAACATAGAGACAAAACCTAGAACTCCTTTATTTTGTCAAGTTTCCAAGAGCTACTACGAACCATGTTGGATTTAGAGTTCTAAATTCATCTATCTATATAGGAGAGAGCAGAGGGAAACCTAAATATAAAAACTGCTACTGTAGACGAACGCTTCAACCTAGAAGAACAAAATTTGGTGAGCCAACTGGGATTTGTGTACTGATCATTACCACCAAGAATCATCAAGTTTGGGTGAAAAAATATTTGCTGGTATTTCGGAAACTCGTTAATTCTTAGAAGCTTGGCAACCCCTCTCAATGAAATTGCTTTTCCACAGTCTGTGCCTAGGGCTACTTGAAGAGGAAACAAACCATAGAGACAAAACTCAGATCTCCTTTATTTTGTCAAGTTTCAAAGAGCTACTAGGAACCATGTTGGTTTTCGAATTCCAAATTCATCTATCTATATAGGAGAGAGGAGATGGAAACCTAAATATTAGAACTGCTACTGTAGACGAACGCTTTAACCTAGAAGAACAAAATTTGGTGAGCCAAGTGGGATTTGTGTACTGATCATTACCACCAAGTATCATCAAGTTTTTGTGAAAAAATATTTGCTGGTATATCCGAAACTCGTTAATTCTTAGAAGCTTGGCAACCCCTCTCGATGAAAGTGCTTTTCCACAGTCTGTGCCTAGGGCTACTTGAAAAGGAAACAAACCATTGAGACAAAACTGAGAACTCCTTTATATTGTCAAGTTTCCAAGAGCTACTACGAACCATGTTGGATTTAGAGTTCCAAATTCATCTATCTATATAGGAGAGAACAGAGGGAAACCTAAATATAAAAACTGCTACTGTAGACGAAAGCTTCAACCTAGAAGAACAAAATTTGGTGAGCCAAGTGGGATTTGTGTACTGATCATTACCACCAAGTATCATCAAGATTGGGTGAAAAAATATTTGCTGGTATTTCGGAAACTCGATAATTCTTAGAAGTTTGGCAACCCCTCTCAATGAAATTGCTTTTCCACAGTCTTTGCCTAGGGCTACTTGAAGAGGAAACATACATAGAGATAAAACTGAGAACTCCTTTATTTTGTCAAGTTTCCAAGAGCTACTACGAACCATGTTGGATTTAGAGTTCAAAATTCATCTATCTATATAGGAGAGAGCAGAGAGAAACCTAAATATAAAAACTGCTACTGTAGACGAACGCTTCAACCTAGAAGAACAAAATTTGGTGAGCCAAGTGGGATTTGTGTACTGATCATTACCACCAAATATCATCAAGATTGGGTGAAAAAATATTTGCTGGTATTTCGGAAACTCGTTAATTCTTAGAAGATTGGCAACACCTCTCGATGAAATTGCTTTTCCACAGTCTGTGCCTAGGGCTACTTGAAAAGGAAACAAACATAGAGACAAAACCTAGAACTCCTTTATTTTGTCAAGTTTCCAAGAGCTACTACGAACCATGTTGGATTTAGAGTTCTAAATTCATCTATCTATATAGGAGAGAGCAGAGGGAAACCTAAATATAAAAACTGCTACTGTAGACGAACGCTTCAACCTAGAAGAACAAAATTTGGTGAGCCAACTGGGATTTGTGTACTGATCATTACCACCAAGAATCATCAAGTTTGGGTGAAAAAATATTTGCTGGTATTTCGGAAACTCGTTAATTCTTAGAAGCTTTGCAACCCCTCTCAATGAAATTGCTTTTCCACAGTCTGTGCCTAGGGCTACTTGAAGAGGAAACAAACCATAGAGACAAAACTCAGATCTCCTTTATTTTGTCAAGTTTCAAAGAGCTACTAGGAACCATGTTGGTTTTCGAATTCCAAATTCATCTATCTATATAGGAGAGAGGAGATGGAAACCTAAATATTAGAACTGCTACTGTAGACGAACGCTTTAACCTAGAAGAACAAAATTTGGTGAGCCAAGTGGGATTTGTGTACTGATCATTACCACCAAGTATCATCAAGTTTGGGTGAAAAAATATTTGCTGGTATATCCGAAACTCGTTAATTCTTAGAAGCTTGGCAACCCCTCTCGATGAAAGTGCTTTTCCACAGTCTGTGCCTAGGGCTACTTGAAAAGGAAACAAACCATTGAGACAAAACTGAGAACTCCTTTATATTGTCAAGTTTCCAAGAGCTACTACGAACCATGTTGGATTTAGAGTTCCAAATTCATCTATCTATATAGGAGAGAACAGAGGGAAACCTAAATATAAAAACTGCTACTGTAGACGAAAGCTTCAACCTAGAAGAACAAAATTTGGTGAGCCAAGTGGGATTTGTGTACTGATCATTACCACCAAGTATCATCAAGATTGGGTGAAAAAATATTTGCTGGTATTTCGGAAACTCGATAATTCTAAGAAGTTTGGCAACCCCTCTCAATGAAATTGCTTTTCCACACTCTTTGCCTAGGGCTACTTGAAGAGGAAACATACATAGAGATAAAACTGAGAACTCCTTTATTTTGTCAAGTTTCCAAGAGCTACTACGAACCATGTTGGATTTAGAGTTCAAAATTCATCTATCTATATAGGAGAGAGCAGAGGGAAACCTAAATATAAAAACTGCTACTGTAGACGAAGGCTTCAACCTAGAAGAACAAAATTTGGTGAGCCAAGTGGGATTTGTGTACTGATCATTACCACCAAATATCATCAAGATTGGGTGAAAAAATATTTGCTGGTATTTCGGAAACTCGTTAATTCTTAGAAGATTGGCAACACCTCTCGATGAAATTGCTTTTCCACAGTCTGTGCCTAGGGCTACTTGAAAAGGAAACAAACATAGAGACAAAACCTAGAACTCCTTTATTTTGTGAAGTTTCCAAGAGCTACTACGAACCATGTTGGATTTAGAGTTCCAAATTCATCTATCTATATAGGAGACAACAGAGGGAAACCTAAATATATAAACTGCTACTGTAGACGAACGCTTCAACCTAGAAGAACAAAATTTGGTGAGCCAAGTGGGATTTGTGTACTGATCATTACCACCACGTATCATCAAGATTGGGTGAAAAAATATTTACTGGTATTTCGGAAACTCGTAATTTCTTGTAAGCTTGGCAACCCCTTTCAATAAAACTTCTTTTCCACAGTTTTTGATTAGGGCTACTGGAAGAGGAAGCAAACCATGGATACAAAACTGAGAACTCCTTTATTTTGTCAAGTTTCAAATAGCTACTACGAACCATGTTGGATTTAGAGTTCCAAATTCATCTATCTATATAGGAGATAAAAGAGGGAAACCTAAATATAAAAACTGATACTGTAGAAGAACGCATCAACCTAGAAGAAAAAAACCTGGTGAGCCAAGTGGGATTTGTGTACTGATCATTAGCACCAAGTATCATCAAGATTGGGTGAAAAAATATTTGCTGGTATTTCGGAAACTCGTTAATTCTTAGAAGCTTTGCAACCCCTCTCAATGAAATTGCTTTTCCACAGTCTGTGCCTAGGGCTACTTGAAGAGGAAACAAACCATAGAGACAAAACTCAGATCTCCTTTATTTTGTCAAGTTTCAAAGAGCTACTAGGAACCATGTTGGTTTTCGAATTCCAAATTCATCTATCTATATAGGAGAGAGGAGATGGAAACCTAAATATTAGAACTGCTACTGTAGACGAACGCTTTAACCTAGAAGAACAAAATTTGGTGAGCCAAGTGGGATTTGTGTACTGATCATTACCACCAAGTATCATCAAGTTTGGGTGAAAAAATATTTGCTGGTATATCCGAAACTCGTTAATTCTTAGAAGCTTGGCAACCCCTCTCGATGAAAGTGCTTTTCCACAGTCTGTGCCTAGGGCTACTTGAAAAGGAAACAAACCATTGAGACAAAACTGAGAACTCCTTTATATTGTCAAGTTTCCAAGAGCTACTACGAACCATGTTGGATTTAGAGTTCCAAATTCATCTATCTATATAGGAGAGAACAGAGGGAAACCTAAATATAAAAACTGCTACTGTAGACGAAAGCTTCAACCTAGAAGAACAAAATTTGGTGAGCCAAGTGGGATTTGTGTACTGATCATTACCACCAAGTATCATCAAGATTGGGTGAAAAAATATTTGCTGGTATTTCGGAAACTCGATAATTCTAAGAAGTTTGGCAACCCCTCTCAATGAAATTGCTTTTCCACAGTCTTTGCCTAGGGCTACTTGAAGAGGAAACATACATAGAGATAAAACTGAGAACTCCTTTATTTTGTCAAGTTTCCAAGAGCTACTACGAACCATGTTGGATTTAGAGTTCAAAATTCATCTATCTATATAGGAGAGAGCAGAGGGAAACCTAAATATAAAAACTGCTACTGTAGACGAAGGCTTCAACCTAGAAGAACAAAATTTGGTGAGCCAAGTGGGATTTGTGTACTGATCATTACCACCAAATATCATCAAGATTGGGTGAAAAAATATTTGCTGGTATTTCGGAAACTCGTTAATTCTTAGAAGATTGGCAACACCTCTCGATGAAATTGCTTTTCCACAGTCTGTGCCTAGGGCTACTTGAAAAGGAAACAAACATAGAGACAAAACCTAGAACTCCTTTATTTTGTGAAGTTTCCAAGAGCTACTACGAACCATGTTGGATTTAGAGTTCCAAATTCATCTATCTATATAGGAGACAACAGAGGGAAACCTAAATATACAAACTGCTACTGTAGACGAACGCTTCAACCTAGAAGAACAAAATTTGGTGAGCCAAGTGGGATTTGTGTACTGATCATTACCACCACGTATCATCAAGATTGGGTGAAAAAATATTTACTGGTATTTCGGAAACTCGTAATTTCTTGTAAGCTTGGCAACCCCTTTCAATAAAACTTCTTTTCCACAGTTTTTGATTAGGGCTACTGGAAGAGGAAGCAAACCATGGATACAAAACTGAGAACTCCTTTATTTTGTCAAGTTTCAAATAGCTACTACGAACCATGTTGGATTTAGAGTTCCAAATTCATCTATCTATATAGGAGATAAAAGAGGGAAACCTAAATATAAAAACTGATACTGTAGAAGAACGCATCAACCTAGAAGAAAAAAACCTGGTGAGCCAAGTGGGATTTGTGTACTGATCATTAGCACCAAGTATCATCAAGATTGGGTGAAAAAATATTTGCTGGTATTTCGGAAACTCGTTAATTCTTAGAAGCTTGGCAACCCCTCTCAATGAAATTGCTTTTCCACAGTCTGTGCCTAGGGCTACTTGAAGAGGAAACAAACATAGAGACAAAACTGAGAACTCCTTTATTTTATCAAGGTTCCAAGAGCTACTACGAACCATGTTGGATTTAGAGTTCTAAATTCATCTATCTATATAGGAGAGAGCAGAGGGAAACCTAAATATAAAAACTGCTACTGTAGACGAACGCTTCAACCTAGAAGAACAAAATTTGGTGAGCCAACTGGGATTTGTGTACTGATCATTACCACCAAATATCATCAAGTTTGGGTGAAAAAATATTTGCTGGTATTTCGGAAACTCGTTAATTCTTAGAAGCTTGGCAACCCCTCTCAATGAAATTGCTTTTCCACAGTCTGTGCCTAGGGCTACTTGAAGAGGTAACAAACCATAGAGACAAAACTGAGATCTCCTTTATTTTGTCAAGTTTCAAAGAGCTACTAGGAACCATGTTGGTTTTCGAATTCCAAATTCATCTATCTATATAGGAGAGAGCAGATGGAAACCTAAATATTAGAACTGCTACTGTAGACGAACGCTTTAACCTAGAAGAACAAAATTTGGTGAGCCAAGTGGGATTTGTGTACTGATCATTACCACCAAGTATCATCAAGTTTGGGTGAAAAAATATTTGCTGGTATATCCGAAACTCGTTAATTCTTAGAAGCTTGGCAACCCCTCTCGATGAAAGTGCTTTTCCACAGTCTGTGCCTAGGGCTAATTGAAAAGGAAACAAACCATAGAGACAAAACTGAGAACTCCTTTATATTGTCAAGTTTCCAAGAGCTACTACGAACCATGTTGGATTTATAGTTCCAAATTCATCTATCTATATAGGAGAGAACAGAGGGAAACCTAAATATAAAAACTGCTACTGTAGACGAACGCTTCAACCTAGAACAACAAAATTTGGTGAGCCAAGTGGGATTTGTGTACTGATCATTACCACCAAGTATCATCAAGATTGGGTGAAAAAATATTTGCTGGTATTTCGGAAACTTGTAATAAGTTGTAAGCTTGGCAACCCCATTCAGTAAAAGTGCTTTTCCACAGTTTTTGCTTAGGGCTACTGGAAGAGGAAACAAACCATAGAGACAAAACTGAGAACTCCTTTATTTTGTCAAGTTTCAATGAGCTACTACGAACCATGTTGGTTTTCGAGTTCCAAATTCATCTATCTATATAGGAGAGAGCAGAGGGAAACCTAAACATAAAAACTGCTACTGTAGACGAACGCTTCAACCTAGAATAACAAAATTTGGTGAGCCAAGTGGGATTTGTGTACTGATCATTACCACCAAGTATCATCAAGATTGGGTGAAAAAATATTTGCTGGTATTTCGGAAACTCGTTAATTCTTAGAAGATTGGCAACCCCTCTCGATGAAATTGCTTTTCCACAGTCTGTGCCTAGGGCTACTTGAAGAGGAAATAAACATAGAGACAAAACTGAGAACTCCTTTATTTTGTCAAGGTTCCAAGAGCTACTACGAACCATGTTGGATTTAGAGTTAAAAATTCATCTATCTATATAGGAGAGAACTGAGGGAAACCTAAATATAAAAACTGCTACTGTAGACGAACGCTTCAACCTAGAAGAACAAAATTTGGTGAGCCAACTGGGATTTGTGTACTGATCATTACCACCAAGTATCATCAAGATTGGGTAAAAAAATATTTGCTGGTATTTCGGAAACTCGTTAATTCTTAGAAGATTGGCAACCCCTCTCGATGAAATTGCTTTTCCACAGTCTGTGCCTAGGGCTACTTGAAAAGGAAACAAACCATTGAGACAAAACTGAGAACTCCTTTATATTGTCAAGTTTCCAAGAGCTACTACGAACCATGTTGGATTTAGAGTTCCAAATTCATCTATCTATATAGGAGAGAACAGAGGGAAACCTAAATATAAAAACTGCTACTGTAGACGAAAGCTTCAACCTAGAAGAACAAAATTTGGTGAGCCAAGTGGGATTTGTGTACTGATCATTACCACCAAGTATCATCAAGATTGGGTGAAAAAATATTTGCTGGTATTTCGGAAACTCGATAATTCTTAGAAGTTTGGCAACCCCTCTCAATGAAATTGCTTTTCCACAGTCTTTGCCTAGGGCTACTTGAAAAGGAAACAAACATAGAGACAAAACCTAGAACTCCTTTATTTTGTCAAGTTTCCAAGAGCTACTACGAACCATGTTGGATTTAGAGTTCCAAATTCATCTATCTATATAGGTGACAACAGAGGGAAACCTAAATATATAAACTGCTACTGTAGACGAACGCTTCAACCTAGAATTACAAAATTTGGTGAGCCAAGTGGGATTTGTGTACTGATCATTACCACCACGTATCATCAAGATTGGGTGAAAAAATATTTACTGGTATTTCGGAAACTCGTAATTTCTTGTAAGCTTGGCAACCCCTTTCAATAAAACTTCTTTTCCACAGTTTTTGATTAGGGCTACTGGAAGAGGAAGCAAACCATGGAGACAAAACTGAGAACTCCTTTATTTTGTCAAGTTTCAAATAGCTACTACGAACCATGTTGGATTTAGAGTTCCAAATTCATCTATCTATATAGGAGATAAAAGAGGGAAACCTAAATATAAAAACTGATACTGTAGAAGAACGCATCAACCTAGAAGAAAAAAACTTGGTGAGCCAAGTGGGATTTGTGTACTGATCATTAGCACCAAGTATCATCAAGATTGGGTGAAAAAATATTTGCTGGTATTTCGGAAACTCGTTAATTCTTAGAAGCTTGGCAACCCCTCTCAATGAAATTGCTTTTCCACAGTCTGTGCCTAGGGCTACTTGAAGAGGAAACAAACATAGAGACAAAACTGAGAACTCCTTTATTTTATCAAGGTTCCAAGAGCTACTACGAACCATGTTGGATTTAGAGTTCTAAATTCATCTATCTATATAGGAGAGAGCAGAGGGAAACCTAAATATAAAAACTGCTACTGTAGACGAACGCTTCAACCTAGAAGAACAAAATTTGGTGAGCCAACTGGGATTTGTGTACTGATCATTACCACCAAATATCATCAAGTTTGGGTGAAAAAATATTTGCTGGTATTTCGGAAACTCGTTAATTCTTAGAAGCTTGGCAACCCCTCTCAATGAAATTGCTTTTCCACAGTCTGTGACTAGGGCTACTTGAAGAGGTAACAAACCATAGAGACAAAACTGAGATCTCCTTTATTTTGTCAAGTTTCAAAGAGCTACTAGGAACCATGTTGGTTTTCGAATTCCAAATTCATCTATCTATATAGGAGAGAGCAGATGGAAACCTAAATATTAGAACTGCTACTGTAGACGAACGCTTTAACCTAGAAGAACAAAATTTGGTGAGCCAAGTGGGATTTGTGTACTGATCATTACCACCAAGTATCATCAAGTTTGGGTGAAAAAATATTTGCTGGTATATCCGAAACTCGTTAATTCTTAGAAGCTTGGCAACCCCTCTCGATGAAAGTGCTTTTCCACAGTCTGTGCCTAGGGCTACTTGAAAAGGAAACAAACCATAGAGACAAAACTGAGAACTCCTTTATATTGTCAAGTTTCCAAGAGCTACTACGAACCATGTTGGATTTATAGTTCCAAATTCATCTATCTATACAGGAGAGAACAGAGGGAAACCTAAATATAAAAACGGCTACTGTAGACGAACGCTTCAACCTAGAACAACAAAATTTGGTGAGCCAAGTGGGATTTGTGTACTGATCATTACCACCAAGTATCATCAAGATTGGGTGAAAAAATATTTGCTGGTATTTCGGAAACTTGTAATAAGTTGTAAGCTTGGCAACCCCATTCAGTAAAAGTGCTTTTCCACAGTTTTTCCTTAGGGCTACTGGAAGAGGAAACAAACCATAGAGACAAAACTGAGAACTCCTTTATTTTGTCAAGTTTCAATGAGCTACTACGAACCATGTTGGTTTTCGAGTTCCAAATTCATCTATCTATATAGGAGAGAGCAGAGGGAAACCTAAACATAAAAACTGCTACTGTAGACGAACGCTTCAACCTAGAATAACAAAATTTGGTGAGCCAAGTGGGATTTGTGTACTGATCATTACCACCAAGTATCATCAAGATTGGGTGAAAAAATATTTGCCTGTATTTCGGAAACTCGTTAATTCTTAGAAGATTGGCAACCCCTCTCGATGAAATTGCTTTTCCACAGTCTGTGCCTAGGGCTACTTGAAAAGGAAACAAACATAGAGACAAAACCTAGAACTCCTTTATTTTGTCAAGTTTCCAAGAGCTACTACGAACCATGTTGGATTTAGAGTTCCAAATTCATCTATCTAAATAGGAGAGAGTAGAGGGAAACCTAAATATAAAAACTGCTACTGTAGACGAATGCTTCAAACTAGAAGAACAAAATTTGGTGAGCCAAGTGGGATTTGTGTACTGATCATTAACACCAAGTATCATCAAGATTGGGTGAAAAAATATTTGCTGGTATTTCGAAACTCGTTAATTCTTAGAAGATTGGCAACCCCTCTCTATGAAATTGCTTTTCCACAGTCTGTGCCTAGGGCTACTTGAAAAGGAAACAAACATAGAGACAAAACCTAGAACTTTTTTATTTTGTCAAGTTTCCAAGAGCTACTACGAACCATGTTGGATTTAGAGTTCCAAATTCATCTATCTATATAAGAGAGAGCAGACGGAAACCTAAATATAAAAACTGCTACTGTAGACGAACGCTTCATCCTAGAAGAACAAAATTTGGTGAGCCAAGTGGGATTTGTGTGCTGATCATTACCACCAAGTATCATCAAGATTGGGTGAAAAAATATTTGCTGGTATTTCGGAAACTTGTAATTAGTTGTAAGCTTGGCAACCCCTTTCAATAAAAGTTCTTTTCCACAGTTTTTGCTTAGGGCTACTGGAAGAGAAAACAAACCATAGAGACAAAACTGAGAACTCCTTTATTTTGTCAAGTTTCAAAGAGCTACTACGAACCATGTTGGATTTAGAGTTACAAATAAATCTATCTATATAGGAGAGAAAAGAGGGAAACCTAAATATAAAAACTGATACTGTAGACGAACGCTTCAACCTAGAAGAACAAAATTTGGTGAGCCAAGTGGGATTTATGTACTGATCATTACCACCAAGTATCATCAAGATTGGGTGAAAAAGTGTTTGCTCGTATTTCGGAAACTCATTAATTCTTAGAAGCTTGGCAACCCCTCTCAATGAAAGTGCTTTTCCACAGTCTGTGTCTAGGGCTACTTGAAGAGGAAAGAAACCATAGAGACAAAACTGAGAACTCCTTTATTTTGTCAAGTTTCAAAGAGCTACTACGAACCATGTTGGATTTAGAGTTCCAAATTATCTATCTATATAGGAGAGAACAGAGGGAAACCTAAATATAAAATCTGATACTGTAGACGAACGCTTCAACCTAGAAGAACAAAATTTGGTGAGCCAAGTGGGATTAGTGTACTGATCATTACCACCAAGTATCATCAAGATTGTGTGAAAAAATATTTGCTGGTATTTCGGAAACTCGTTAATTCTTAGAAGCTTGGCAAACGCACTCAATGAAATTGCTTTTCCACAGTCTGTGCCTAGGGCTACTTGAAGAGGAAACAAACATAGAGACAAAACTGAGAACTACTTTATATTGTCAAGTTTCAAAGAGCTACTACGAACCATGTTGGTTTTCGAGTTCCAAATTCATCTATCTATATAGGAGAGAGCAGAGGGAAACCTAAACATAAAAACTGCTACTGTAGACGAACGCTTCAACCTAGAATAACAAAATTTGGTGAGGCAAGTGGGATTTGTGTACTGATCATTACCACCAAGTATCATCAAGATTGGGTGAAAAAATATTTGCTGGTATTTCGGAAACTCGTTAATTCTTAGAAGATTGGCAACCCCTCTCGATGAAATTGCTTTTCCACAGTCTGTGCCTAGGGCTACTTGAAAAGGAAACAAACATAGAGACAAAACCTAGAACTCCTTTATTTTGTCAAGTTTCCAAGAGCTACTACGAACCATGTTGGATTTAGAGTTCCAAATTCATCTATCTAAATAGGAGAGAGTAGAGGGAAACCTAAATATAAAAACTGCTACTGTAGACGAACGCTTCAAACTAGAAGAACAAAATTTGGTGAGCCAAGTGGGATTTGTGTACTGATCATTAACACCAAGTATCATCAAGATTGGGTGAAAAAATATTTGCTGGTATTTCGAAACTCGTTAATTCTTAGAAGATTGGCAACCCCTCTCTATGAAATTGCTTTTCCACAGTCTGTGCCTAGGGCTACTTGAAAAGGAAACAAACATAGAGACAAAACCTAGAACTTTTTCATTTGGTCAAGTTTCCAAGAGCTACTACGAACCATGTTGGATTTAGAGTTCCAAATTCATCTATCTATATAGGAGAGAGCAGACGGAAACCTAAATATAAAAACTGCTACTGTAGACGAACGCTTCATCCTAGAAGAACAAAATTTGGTGAGCCAAGTGGGATTTGTGTGCTGATCATTACCACCAAGTATCATCAAGATTGGGTGAAAAAATATTTGCTGGTATTTCGGAAACTCGTTAATTCTTAGAAGGTTGGCAACCCCTGTCAATGAAAGTGCTTTTCCACAGTCTGTGCCTAGGGCTACTTGAAGAGGAAACAAACCATAGAGACAAAACTGAGAACTCCTTTATTTTGTCATTTTCCAAGAGCTACTACGAACCATGTTCATTTAGAGTTCCAAATTCATCTATCTATATAGGAGAGAACAGAGGGAAACCTAAATATAAAAACTGGTACTGTAGACGAACGCTTCAACCTTGAAGAACAAAATTTGGTGAGCCAAGTGGGATTTGTGTACTGATCATTACCACCAAGTATCATCAAGATTGGGTGAAAAAATATTTGCTGGTATTTCGGAAACTCGTAATAAGTTGTAAGCTTGGCAACCCCTTTCATTAAAAGTGCGTATCTATAGTTTTTGCTTAGGGCTACTGGAAGAGGAAACAAACCATAGAGACAAAACTGAAAACTCCATAATTTTGTCAGGTTTCAGATAGCTACTACGAACCATGTTGGATTTAGAGTTCCAAATTCATCTATCTATATAGGACAGAGCAGAGGGAAACCTAAATATAAAAACTGCTACTGTAGACGAACGCTTCAACCTAGAAGAACAAAATTTGGTGAGCCAAGTGGGATTTGTGTACTGATCATTACCACCAAGTATCATCAAGATTGGGTGAAAAATATTTGCTGGTATTTCGGAAACTCGATAATTCTTAGAAGCTTGGCAACCCCTCTCAATGAAATTGCTTTTCCACAGTCTGTGCCTAGGGCTACTTGAAAAGGAAACAAACATAGAGACAAAACCTAGAACTCCTTTATTTTGTCAAGTTTCCAAGAGCTACTACGAACCATGTTGGATTTAGAGTTCCAAATTCATCTATCTAAATAGGAGAGAGTAGAGGGAAACCTAAATATAAAAACTGCTACTGTAGACGAATGCTTCAAACTAGAAGAACAAAATTTGGTGAGCCAAGTGGGATTTGTGTACTGATCATTAACACCAAGTATCATCAAGATTGGGTGAAAAAATATTTGCTGGTATTTCGAAACTCGTTAATTCTTAGAAGATTGGCAACCCCTCTCTATGAAATTGCTTTTCCACAGTCTGTGCCTAGGGCTACTTGAAAAGGAAACAAACATAGAGACAAAACCTAGAACTTTTTTATTTTGTCAAGTTTCCAAGAGCTACTACGAACCATGTTGGATTTAGAGTTCCAAATTCATCTATCTATATAAGAGAGAGCAGACGGAAACCTAAATATAAAAACTGCTACTGTAGACGAACGCTTCATCCTAGAAGAACAAAATTTGGTGAGCCAAGTGGGATTTGTGTGCTGATCATTACCACCAAGTATCATCAAGATTGGGTGAAAAAATATTTGCTGGTATTTCGGAAACTTGTAATTAGTTGTAAGCTTGGCAACCCCTTTCAATAAAAGTTCTTTTCCACAGTTTTTGCTTAGGGCTACTGGAAGAGAAAACAAACCATAGAGACAAAACTGAGAACTCCTTTATTTTGTCAAGTTTCAAAGAGCTACTACGAACCATGTTGGATTTAGAGTTACAAATAAATCTATCTATATAGGAGAGAAAAGAGGGAAACCTAAATATAAAAACTGATACTGTAGACGAACGCTTCAACCTAGAAGAACAAAATTTGGTGAGCCAAGTGGGATTTATGTACTGATCATTACCACCAAGTATCATCAAGATTGGGTGAAAAAGTGTTTGCTCGTATTTCGGAAACTCATTAATTCTTAGAAGCTTGGCAACCCCTCTCAATGAAAGTGCTTTTCCACAGTCTGTGTCTAGGGCTACTTGAAGAGGAAAGAAACCATAGAGACAAAACTGAGAACTCCTTTATTTTGTCAAGTTTCAAAGAGCTACTACGAACCATGTTGGATTTAGAGTTCCAAATTATCTATCTATATAGGAGAGAACAGAGGGAAACCTAAATATAAAATCTGATACTGTAGACGAACGCTTCAACCTAGAAGAACAAAATTTGGTGAGCCAAGTGGGATTAGTGTACTGATCATTACCACCAAGTATCATCAAGATTGTGTGAAAAAATATTTGCTGGTATTTCGGAAACTCGTTAATTCTTAGAAGCTTGGCAAACGCACTCAATGAAATTGCTTTTCCACAGTCTGTGCCTAGGGCTACTTGAAGAGGAAACAAACATAGAGACAAAACTGAGAACTACTTTATATTGTCAAGTTTCAAAGAGCTACTACGAACCATGTTGGTTTTCGAGTTCCAAATTCATCTATCTATATAGGAGAGAGCAGAGGGAAACCTAAACATAAAAACTGCTACTGTAGACGAACGCTTCAACCTAGAATAACAAAATTTGGTGAGGCAAGTGGGATTTGTGTACTGATCATTACCACCAAGTATCATCAAGATTGGGTGAAAAAATATTTGCTGGTATTTCGGAAACTCGTTAATTCTTAGAAGATTGGCAACCCCTCTCGATGAAATTGCTTTTCCACAGTCTGTGCCTAGGGCTACTTGAAAAGGAAACAAACATAGAGACAAAACCTAGAACTCCTTTATTTTGTCAAGTTTCCAAGAGCTACTACGAACCATGTTGGATTTAGAGTTCCAAATTCATCTATCTAAATAGGAGAGAGTAGAGGGAAACCTAAATATAAAAACTGCTACTGTAGACGAACGCTTCAAACTAGAAGAACAAAATTTGGTGAGCCAAGTGGGATTTGTGTACTGATCATTAACACCAAGTATCATCAAGATTGGGTGAAAAAATATTTGCTGGTATTTCGAAACTCGTTAATTCTTAGAAGATTGGCAACCCCTCTCTATGAAATTGCTTTTCCACAGTCTGTGCCTAGGGCTACTTGAAAAGGAAACAAACATAGAGACAAAACCTAGAACTTTTTCATTTGGTCAAGTTTCCAAGAGCTACTACGAACCATGTTGGATTTAGAGTTCCAAATTCATCTATCTATATAGGAGAGAGCAGACGGAAACCTAAATATAAAAACTGCTACTGTAGACGAACGCTTCATCCTAGAAGAACAAAATTTGGTGAGCCAAGTGGGATTTGTGTGCTGATCATTACCACCAAGTATCATCAAGATTGGGTGAAAAAATATTTGCTGGTATTTCGGAAACTCGTTAATTCTTAGAAGGTTGGCAACCCCTGTCAATGAAAGTGCTTTTCCACAGTCTGTGCCTAGGGCTACTTGAAGAGGAAACAAACCATAGAGACAAAACTGAGAACTCCTTTATTTTGTCATTTTCCAAGAGCTACTACGAACCATGTTCATTTAGAGTTCCAAATTCATCTATCTATATAGGAGAGAACAGAGGGAAACCTAAATATAAAAACTGGTACTGTAGACGAACGCTTCAACCTTGAAGAACAAAATTTGGTGAGCCAAGTGGGATTTGTGTACTGATCATTACCACCAAGTATCATCAAGATTGGGTGAAAAAATATTTGCTGGTATTTCGGAAACTCGTAATAAGTTGTAAGCTTGGCAACCCCTTTCATTAAAAGTGCGTATCTATAGTTTTTGCTTAGGGCTACTGGAAGAGGAAACAAACCATAGAGACAAAACTGAAAACTCCATAATTTTGTCAGGTTTCAGATAGCTACTACGAACCATGTTGGATTTAGAGTTCCAAATTCATCTATCTATATAGGACAGAGCAGAGGGAAACCTAAATATAAAAACTGCTACTGTAGACGAACGCTTCAACCTAGAAGAACAAAATTTGGTGAGCCAAGTGGGATTTGTGTACTGATCATTACCACCAAGTATCATCAAGATTGGGTGAAAAATATTTGCTGGTATTTCGGAAACTCGATAATTCTTAGAAGCTTGGCAACCCCTCTCAATGAAATTGCTTTTCCACAGTCTTTGGCTAGGGCTACTTGAAGAGGAAACATACATAGAGATAAAACTGAGAACTCCTTTATTTTGTCAAGTTTCCAAGAGCTACTACGAACCATGTTGGATTTAGAGTTCCAAATTCATCTATCTATATAGGAGAGAGCAGAGGGAAACCTAAATATAAAAACTGCTACTGTAGACGAAGGCTTCAACCTAGAAGAACAAAATTTGGTGAGCCAAGTGGGATTTGTGTACTGATCATTACCACCAAATATCATCAAGATTGGGTGAAAAAATATTTGCTGGTATTTCGGAAACTCGTTAATTCTTAGAAGATTGGCAACACCTCTCGATGAAATTGCTTTTCCACAGTCTGTGCCTAGGGCTACTTGAAAAGGAAACAAACATAGAGACAAAACCTAGAACTCCTTTATTTTGTCAAGTTTCCAAGAGCTACTACGAACCATGTTGGATTTAGAGTTCCAAATTCATCTATCTAAATAGGAGACAACAGAGGGAAACCTAAATATATAAACTGCTACTGTAGACGAACGCTTCAACCTAGAAGAACAAAATTTGCGGAGCCAAGTGGGATTTGTGTACTGATCATTACCACCACGTATCATCAAGATTGGGTGAAAAAATATGAACTGGTACTTCGGAAACTCGTAATTTCTTGTAAGCTTGGCAACCCCTTTCAATAAAACTTCTTTTCCACAGTTTTTGATTAGGGCTACTGGAAGAGGAAGCAAACCATTAAGACAAAACTGAGAACTCCTTTATTTTGTCAAGTTTCAAATAGCTACTACGAACCATGTTGGATTTAGAGTTCCAAATTCATCTATCTATATAGGAGATAAAAGAGGGAAACCTAAATATAAAAACTGATACTGTAGAAGAACGCATCAACCTAGAAGAAAAAAACTTGGTGAGCCAAGTGGGATTTGTGTACTGATCATTACCACCAAGTATCATCAAGATTGGGTGAAAAAATATTTGCTGGTATTTCGGAAACTCGTTAATTCTTAGAAGCTTGGCAACCCCTCTCAATGAAATTGCTTTTCCACAGTCTGTGCCTAGGGCTACTTGAAGAGGAAACAAACATAGAGACAAAACTGAGAACTCCTTTATTTTATCAAGGTTCCAAGAGCTACTACGAACCATGTTGGATTTAGAGTTCTAAATTCATCTATCTATATAGGAGAGAGCAGAGGGAAACCTAAATATAAAAACTGCTACTGTAGACGAACGCTTCAACCTAGAAGAACAAAATTTGGTGAGCCTACTGGGATTTGTGTACTGATCATTACCACCAAATATCATCAAGTTTGGGTGAAAAAATATTTGCTGGTATTTCGGAAACTCGTTAATTCTTAGAAGCTTGGCAACCCCTCTCAATGAAATTGCTTTTCCACAGTCTGTGACTAGGGCTACTTGAAGAGGTAACAAACCATAGGGACAAAACTGAGATCTCCTTTATTTTGTCAAGTTTCAAAGAGCTACTAGGAACCATGTTGGTTTTCGAATTCCAAATTCATCTATCTATATAGGAGAGAGCAGATGGAAACCTAAATATTAGAACTGCTACTGTAGACGAACGCTTTAACCTAGAAGAACAAAATTTGGTGAGCCAAGTGGGATTTGTGTACTGATCATTACCACCAAGTATCATCAAGTTTGGGTGAAAAAATATTTGCTGGTATATCCGAAACTCGTTAATTCTTAGAAGCTTGGCAACCCCTCTCGATGAAAGTGCTTTTCCACAGTCTGTGCCTAGGGCTACTTGAAAAGGAAACAAACCATAGAGACAAAACTGAGAACTCCTTTATATTGTCAAGTTTCCAAGAGCTACTACGAACCATGTTGGATTTATAGTTCCAAATTCATCTATCTATATAGGAGAGAACAGAGGGAAACCTAAATATAAAAACTGCTACTGTAGACGAACGCTTCAACCTAGAACAACAAAATTTGGTGAGCCAAGTGGGATTTGTGTACTGATCATTACCACCAAGTATCATCAAGATTGGGTGAAAAAATATTTGCTGGTATTTCGGAAACTTGTAATAAGTTGTAAGCTTGGCAACCCCATTCAGTAAAAGTGCTTTTCCACAGTTTTTGCTTAGGGCTACTGGAAGAGGAAACAAACCATAGAGACAAAACTGAGAACTCCTTTATTTTGTCAAGTTTCAATGAGCTACTACGAACCATGTTGGTTTTCGAGTTCCAAATTCATCTATCTATATAGGAGAGAGCAGAGGGAAACCTAAACATAAAAACTGCTACTGTAGACGAACGCTTCAACCTAGAATAACAAAATTTGGTGAGGCAAGTGGGATTTGTGTACTGATCATTACCACCAAGTATCATCAAGATT